>NW_025747310.1:0-47500 GCF_021184085.1 Oncorhynchus gorbuscha
GTGGATGTTCATTAGGAACCTGTACCACTCCTGAGTGTGTGGATGTTCGTTAGGAACCTGTACCACTCCTGAGTGTGTGGATGTTCGTTAGGAACCTGTACCACTCCTGAGTGTGTGGATGTTCATTAGGAACCTGTACCACCCCTGAATGTGTGGATGTTCATTAGGAACCTGTACCACTCCTGAATGTGTGGATGTTCATTAGGAACCTGCATCACTCCTGAATGTGTGGATGTTCATTAGGAACCTGCATCACTCCTGAGTGTGTGGATGTTCATTAGGAACCTGCATCACAGCTGAGTGTGTGGATGTTCATTAGGAACCTGTACCACTCCTGAGTGTGTGGATGTTCGTTAGGAACCTGTACCACCCCTGAATGTGTGGATGTTCGTTAGGAACCTGTACCACCCCTGAATGTGTGGATGTTCGTTAGGAACCTGTACCACTCCTGAGTGTGTGGATGTTCATTAGGAACCTGTACCACTCCTGAGTGTGTGGATGTTCATTAGGAACCTGTACCACCCCTGAATGTGTGGATGTTCATTAGGAACCTGTACCACTCCTGAGTGTGTGGATGTTCGTTAGGAACCTGTACCACTCCTGAGTGTGTGGATGTTCGTTAGGAACCTGTACCACTCCTGAGTGTGTGGATGTTCATTAGGAACCTGGATCACTCCTGAGTGTGTGGATGTTCATTAGGAACCTGTACCACTCCTGAGTGTGTGGATGTTCATTAGGAACCTGCATCACTCCTGAATGTGTGGATGTTCATTAGGAACCTGCATCACTCCTGAATGTGTGGATGTTCATTAGGAACCTGCATCACTCCTGAATGTGTGGATGTTCATTAGGAACCTGCATCACTCCTGAATGTGTGGATGTTCATTAGGAACCTGCATCACTCCCTAGTGTGTGGATGTTCATTAGGAACCTGCATCACTCCTGAATGTGTGGATGTTCATTAGGAACCTGCATCACTCCTGAGTGTGTGGATGTTCATTAGGAACCTGCATCACAGCTGAGTGTGTGGATGTTCATTAGGAACCTGTACCACTCCTGAGTGTGTGGATGTTCGTTAGGAACCTGTACCACCCCTGAATGTGTGGATGTTCGTTAGGAACCTGTACCACCCCTGAATGTGTGGATGTTCGTTAGGAACCTGTACCACCCCTGAATGTGTGGATGTTCATTAGGAACCTGTACCACTCCTGAGTGTGTGGATGTTCATTAGGAACCTGTACCACTCCTGAGTGTGTGGATGTTCATTAGGAACCTGTACCACCCCTGAATGTGTGGATGTTCATTAGGAACCTGTACCACTCCTGAGTGTGTGGATGTTCGTTAGGAACCTGTACCACTCCTGAGTGTGTGGATGTTCGTTAGGAACCTGTACCACTCCTGAGTGTGTGGATGTTCATTAGGAACCTGTACCACCCCTGAATGTGTGGATGTTCATTAGGAACCTGTACCACTCCTGAATGTGTGGATGTTCATTAGGAACCTGCATCACTCCTGAATGTGTGGATGTTCATTAGGAACCTGCATCACTCCTGAGTGTGTGGATGTTCATTAGGAACCTGCATCACAGCTGAGTGTGTGGATGTTCATTAGGAACCTGTACCACTCCTGAGTGTGTGGATGTTCGTTAGGAACCTGTACCACCCCTGAATGTGTGGATGTTCGTTAGGAACCTGTACCACCCCTGAATGTGTGGATGTTCGTTAGGAACCTGTACCACCCCTGAATGTGTGGATGTTCATTAGGAACCTGTACCACTCCTGAGTGTGTGGATGTTCATTAGGAACCTGTACCACTCCTGAGTGTGTGGATGTTCATTAGGAACCTGTACCACCCCTGAATGTGTGGATGTTCATCAGGAACCTGTACCACTCCTGAGTGTGTGGATGTTCGTTAGGAACCTGTACCACTCCTGAGTGTGTGGATGTTCGTTAGGAACCTGTACCACTCCTGAGTGTGTGGATGTTCATTAGGAACCTGTACCACTCCTGAGTGTGTGGATGTTCGTTAGGAACCTGTACCACTCCTGAATGTGTGGATGTTCATTAGGAACCTGCATCACTCCTGAGTGTGTGGATGTTCATTAGGAACCTGCATCACAGCTGAGTGTGTGGATGTTCATTAGGAACCTGTACCACTCCTGAGTGTGTGGATGTTCGTTAGGAACCTGTACCACTCCTGAGTGTGTGGATGTTCATTAGGAACCTGTACCACTCCTGAGTGTGTGGATGTTCATTCATTGAGTGAAACCTGTACCACTCCTGAGTGTGTGGATGTTCATTAGGAACCTGCATTACTCCTGAGTGTGTGGATGTTCATTAGGAACCTGTACCACTCCTGAGTGTGTGGATGTTCATTAGGAACCTGCATCACTCCTGAGTGTGTGGATGTTCATTAGGAACCTGCATCACTCCTGAGTGTGTGGATGTTCATTAGGAACCTGTACCACTCCTGAGTGTGTGGATGTTCATTAGGAACCTGCATCACTCCCTAGTGTGTGGATGTTCATTAGGGACCTGCATCACTCCCTAGTGTGTGGATGTTCATTAGGAACCTGTACCACTCCTGAGTGTATGGATGTTTATTAGGAACCTGGATCTCTTCGATATCTCTTCTCTACTCTGGTTTTTCTAACCTTTTCTAAGGGTTTCTAAGCCCATGTGTGTCTTGTTACAGCTGAGTCACAGGCGTCTGATGGTTTATGGTGCGTAACACTGAGGATGCGTCTCAGGTCAGATCTGACTGCTGAGGTTATTCAGGGAGACACACGGAGGCTGACACTGACTGATAGAACAGGGCCATATCTATTATACTGTTATACTGTTATAATAGGGACACAATATATTTGTAATACTAACAGTGTCGCAATACTATATACCATACAGTGTATTCTATTGAAATAACAGGTTAACAATAGTATTATCTGGTATATAGATATAACAGTGTAACAAATCAATGATACTGTTGTATATTGGTTAATCTGTGTTATAACATGGTAACAAATCAACTATGCCATTGTATATCTGTTATACTGTGTTATAACAGGGTAACAATACTATTATATAGTCTGTTGTACTGGATTATAACAGGGTAACAATACTATTATATAGTCAATCTGTTGTACTGGATTATAACAGGGTAACAATACTATTATATAGTCAATCTGTTGTACTGGATTATAACAGGGTAACAATACTATTATATAGTCAATCTGTTGTACTGGATTATAACAGGATAACAATACTATTATATAGTCAATCTGTTGTACTGGATTATAACAGGATAACAATACTATTATATAGTCTGTTGTACTGGATTATAACAGGGTAACAATACTATTATATAGTCAATCTGTTGTACTGGATTATAACAGGATAACAATACTATTATATAGTCAATCTGTTGTACTGGATTATAGCAGGATAACAATACTATTATATAGTCTGTTGTACTGGATTATAACAGGGTAACAATACTATTATATAGTCAATCTGTTGTACTGGATTATAACAGGATAACAATACTATTATATAGTCTGTTGTACTGGATTATAACAGGGTAACGATACTATTATATAGTCTGTTGTACTGGATTATAACAGGGTAACAATACTATTATATAGTCAATCTGTTGTACTGGATTATAACAGGGTAACAATACTATTATATAGTCAATCTGTTGTACTGGATTATAACAGGATAACAATACTATTATATAGTCGGTTGTACTGGATTATAACAGGGTAACAATACTATTATATAGTCAATCTCTTGTACTGGATTATAACAGGGTAACAATACTATTATATAGTCAATCTGTTGTACTGGATTATAACAGGGTAACAATACTATTATATAGTCAATCTGTTGTACTGGATTATAACAGGATAGCAATACTATTATATAGTCAATCTGTTGTACTGGATTATAACAGGGTAACGATACTATTATATAGTCAATCTGTTGTACTGGATTAACAGTTGTTATCCTGTTGGATTATAACAGGATAACAATACTATTATATAGTCCCGGGACCACCCATACGTAGAATGTATGCACACATGACTGTAAGTCGCTTTGGATAAAAGCGCCTGCTAAATGGCATATATTATTATTATTATTATTAGTCAATATGTTGTACTGGATTATAACAGGATAGCAATACTATTATATAGTCTGTTGTACTGGATTATAACAGGGTAACGATACTATTATATAGTCAATCTGTTGTACTGGATTATAACAGGGTAACAATACTATTATATAGTCAATCTGTTGTACTGGATTATAACAGGATAACAATACTATTATATAGTTGGTTGTACTGGATTATAACAGGGTAACAATACTATTATATAGTCGGTTGTACTGGATTATAACAGGGTAACAATACTATTATATAGTCTGTTGTACTGGATTATAACAGGGTAACAATACTATTATATAGTCAATCTGTTATACTGTGTTATAACAGGGTAACGATACTATTATATAGTCAATCTGTTGTACTGGATTATAACAGGGTAACAATACTATTATATAGTCAATCTGTTGTACTGGATTATAACAGGGTAACAATACTATTATATAGTCAATCTGTTGTACTGGATTATAACAGGATAACAATACTATTATATAGTCAATCTGTTGTACTGGATTATAACAGGATAACAATACTATTATATAGTCTGTTGTACTGGATTATAACAGGATAACAATACTATTATATAGTCTGTTGTACTGGATTATAACAGGGTAACAATACTATTATATAGTCAATCTGTTGTACTGGATTATAACAGGGTAACAATACTATTATATAGTCTGTTGTACTGGATTATAACAGGGTAACAATACTATTATTTAGTCTGTTGTACTGGATTATAACAGGGTAACAATACTATTATATAGTCAATCTGTTGTACTGGATTATAACAGGATAACAATACTATTATATAGTCAATCTGTTGTACTGGATTATAACAGGATAACAATACTATTATATAGTCTGTTGTACTGGATTATAACAGGATAACAATACTATTATATAGTCTGTTGTACTGGATCATAACAGGGTAACAATACTATTATATAGTCAATCTGTTGTACTGGATTATAACAGGGTAACAATACTATTATATAGTCAATCTGTTGTACTGGATTATAACAGGGTAACAATACTATTATATAGTCAATCTGTTGTACTGGATTATAACAGTGTAACAATACTATTATATAGTATATCTGTTGTACTGGGGCAACAGACACAACACACTCACCAACAAACTGTCTGTAGGATTTAAGAGTGTTCCCATATGTTTTTGAATAGCCTACAGCAGGGTTAGGCAACTACATTCAGCCGCAGGCCGATTTTTGTCGGAGCGGATGGTCAGGGGGCCAGAACTTAGCTTTAATCATTTGTACACTACAAATTGACCACAACTAAGTCCAAAAAGAGATTGTATTTGAAAATAACAATACTGTCATACCTTGAATAGATTGAGACAAGATCACATACGTCTCTTTTTTAAATTTGTGGGAATACTTGTGAACAGATTTCCGAAATTAAACAAATTTCTAGCTGAATTCCAGGTGATTTTACAGTATTTTTTTTAAACCAAAAACAAAAATATTTTGGGGGCCAAAATAAATCAATCACTGGTTTAAACTGGCTCTTGCAGACTCCTGGCATACAGTTACAAATTATTTCCTTAAAACCAGATACAGTAAAACATGCTCTGCTGTCTATGAAGACCCTTATTCAGTGTTTTCACTACAAGCCAACAGTCCTCTACTAGCGTCATATGTTAGTGATTCAGATTAATATGCTCTGCCAATGGCTGTGTCTGAAATCTGGTTTGCCTATTACTTACTTAAACGGCATACTGTGTACTAATCATATAAACTCAGCAAAAAAAGAAATGTCCTCTCACTGTCAACTGCGTTTATTTTCAGCAAACTTAGCATGTGTAAATATTTGTATGAACATAACAAGATTCAACAACTGAGACATAAACTGAACAATTTCCACAGACATGTGCCTAACAGAAATGGAATAATGTTTCCCTGAACAAAGGGTGGGTCAAAATCAAAAGTAACAGTCAGTATCTGGTGTGGCCACCAGCTGCATTAAGTATTGGACTGCACCAGATTTGCCAGTTCTTGCTGTGAGATGTTACCCCACTCTTCCACCAAGGCACCTGCAAGTTCCCGGACATTTCTGGAATGGCCCTAGCCCTCACCCTCCGATCCAGCAGGTCCCAGACTTGCTCAATGGGATTGAAATCCGGGCTCTTCGCTGGCCATGGCAGAACACTGACATTCCTGTGTTGCAGGAAATCCCGCACAGAATGAGCAGTATGGCTGGTGGCATTGTCATGCTGGAGGGTCATGTCAGGATGAGCGTGCAGCAATGACAACAAGCTCAGTCAGACGATACTGTCACACACCGCCCCAGACCATGACGGACCCTTCACCTCCAAATCGATCCTGCTCCAGAGTACAGGCCTCGGTGTAACGCTCATTCCTTCGACGATAAATGCGAATCCGACCATCACCCCTGGTGAGACAAAACCACGGCTCGTCAGTGAAGAGCACTTTTTGCCAGTCCTGTCTGGTCCAGCGACGGTGGGTTTGTGCCCATAGGCGACGTTGTTGCAGGTGACGTCTGGTGAGACCTGTCTTACAACAGGCATACGAGGTCTCAGTCCAGCCTCTCTCAGCTTATTGCAGACAGTCTGAGCACTGATGGTGGGATTGTGCATTCCTGGTGTAACTTGGGCAGTTGTTGTTGCCATCCTGTACCTGTCCCGTAGGTGTGATGTTCAGCTGTACCGATCCTGTGCAGGTGTTGTTACATGTGGTCTGCCACTGCGAGGATGATCAGCTGTCCATCCTGTCGCCCTGTAGCGCTGTCTTAGGTGTCTCACAGTACGGACATGGACATTTATTGCCCTGGCCACATCTGCAGCCCTCATACCTCCTTGCAGCTTGCCTAAGGCACGTTCACGCAGATGAGCATGGACCCTGGGCATCTTTCTTTTGGTGTTTTTCAGAGTCAGTAGAAAGGCCTCTTTAGTGTCCTAATTTTTTATAACTGTGACCTTAATTGCCTAACGTCTGTAAGCTGTTAGTGTCTTAACGACCGTTCCACAGGTGCATGTTCATTAATTGTTTATGGTTCATTGAACAAGCATGGGAAAAAGTGTTTAAACCCTTTACAATGAAGATCTGTGAAGTTATTTGGATTTTTACAAATGATCTTTGAAAGACAGGGTCCTGAAAAAGGGGTATTTCTTTTTTGCTGAGTTTACTATTTAGAACATACTGTTAAATAAAAACCTAATGCAGTAAGCAACAAATATCAGCATACTAGGCTCATCCTATTGAGAATGTGTCATCTCATGCACAATTGTGTTGATTCCTGCCATTCTTTCATTTTGGTACTTATAATGTAGGATAGCAAAAGGCAAAAATGTCATTGTTATCCGTCTGGTGAGTGGTTGATCCTTCTTGGTTGCGTGACATCATTCCTAGTCCTTACCAAAACGCAAAACACTGGCGGGCAATTTCTCTCACCTCGGATCTAAAACCAGTAGTAACCACCAACTTTAATGACAGTTATCTTACGTTTTTAATAAAACAGTTCAGCTAGCAATACTAGGTAGCTAGCTAGCTAACGTTAGCTGGACTACATCTAGACTCGAAAGTTCATGCATGGCCACATAGACACGGGATTCAAGGGCCAGCTGGTTAGATATGATTCTACCATGGGCAACAACAACTGGATGCTAGTTTGTTTTCAACAAAATATGTCCAACTCATAGCTGTATAGTTGGTCCAGTGACCATCGCATTTAAAAGGATAGCTACTGACTGAAATGTAGCTAGCTCACTGGCCAGGCAGTAGCCACTACTCGCCAGCTAATTGTCGATTTCCTATTCTTTGGAACATTTGGGTTGACTTGCTCATATCAAGCAACAGACAGTTTGTATACATTTTTTAAATAATCATTTGTGGATTTGTTTTATGAATAATTGGTATGTAGCTGGAAGTCGGTGCTCACTGATCATCCCAGCGAGCAAGCCTTTGCAGTGCATCTGTGTGATGTCACACACCCAAAAAGGCTCAACTTTGCCTCCAGCTATCCTACGAAAGGAAATGTTGCTTTTGGTACAAAAGCTGGTGATTATCAGCTGTTGTGAAAACCATGAGTCTGGAAAGACCATTCTCTTCTTCAATAGCGTGCAGAGAATTACGAGATGAAAAGCGGAAATGAGTAAGACATCCTGGCATTTAAAGCATATTCTTATTATCTTACGACATGTCACGTATTATAAAACATACCCAAAATGCCTACTATTTAGAATGCAAGTATGGGTATTCAGGCACCGACTTGTATCTCGTCCGGTGTAATATACTGTACTATAGGCCTGTCAGCTCATACAGTACAGTACAACACCTGTGTTTGTTTTGGTTGTCAGGTTGGACTAACACAGTGGACAGGACATTGAGCAGAATACCCTGAGAAACAGATCCTATGCCTGTTCCTGTAACAGCATCTTAACACTGTCCACCCTGAGAAACAGATCATGTTCCTGTAACAGCCTCTTAACACTGTCTACCCAGAAAACATATCAAATATATAAATATACATAAATATAAATATGTATGTATCTAAATTACTTCCTGTCAGCCATTGGAGTACCTCAAGTCTCAGACACTAGTTTGAAAGACTGTCAGAGTTCACTTCATAATCCATCGTAAAGTCTTAGATTGTCATCTGTGCTCAGACATGTGCTTCAGGGGAAAAATATAGTTCAGCTCTGAGAGAACAAACTGTTGTGACCAACGGTCACTCCTTCCCCACTTTGTCATGTTTGTGTCCGCCTTTCTGCCTCTGTCTGCCTCTGTCTGTCTGTCTGTCTGTCTGTCTGTCTGTCTGTCTGTCTGTCTGTCTGTCTGTCTGTCTGTCTGTCTGTCTGTCTGTCTGTCTGTCTGTCTGTCTGTCTGTCTGTCTGTCTGCCTGCCTGCCTGCCTGCCTGCCTGCCTGCCTGCCTGCCTGCCTGCCTGCCTGCCTGCCTGCCTGTCTGTCTGTCTGTCTGTCTGTCTGTCTGTCTGTCTGTCTGTCTGTCTGTCTGTCTGTCTGTCTGTCTGTCTGTGCAGCGGTTGTGTTCAAGGCTGATTAGTCCCCCAAGCCCTACTCGGCCCTGCCCTGCCCACCTCACCCCACCTCACTTCACCCCGGCCCTGCCCTGCCCACCTCGCTCCACCTCACTTCACCTCGGCCCTGCCCTGCCCACCTCGCTCCACCTCACTTCACCTCAGCCCTGCCCAGCCTACCTCACTTCACCTCACTTCACCTCACTTCACCTCACTTCACCTCGGCCCTGCCCTGCCCTGCCCACCTCGCCCCACCTCACTTCACCTCAGCCCTACCCTGTCCACCTCACCCCATCTCACTTCACCTCAGCCCTGCCCAGCCTACCTCACTTCAGCTCACTTCACCTCACTTCACCTCGGCCCTGCCCTGCCCACCTCGCCCCACCTCACTTCACCTCGGCCCTGCCCTGCCCACTTCACCCCACCTCACTTCACCTCACTTCACCTCGGCCCTGCCCTGCCCACCTCGCCCCACCTCACTTCACCTCGGCCCTGCCCTGCCCACCTCGCCCCACCTCACTTCACCTCGGCCCTGCCCACTTCACCCCACCTCACTTCACCTCACTTCACCTCACTTCACCTCGGCCCTGCCCTGCCCACCTCGCCCCACCTCACTTCACCTCGGCCCTGCCCTGCCCACTTCACCCCACCTCACTTCACCTCACTTCACCTCGGCCCTGCCCTGCTCACCCCACCTCACTTCACCTCGGCCCTGCCCAGCCCACCTCACCTCACTTCACCTCAGCCCTGCCTAGCCCACCTCACCCGACCTCATTTCACCTCAGCCCTGCCCTGCCCTTCTCACTTCACCTCGGCCCTGCCCAGCCCACCTCACCTCACTTCACCTCAGCCCTGCCCTGCCCTTCTCACTTCACTTCGGCCCTGCCCAGCCCACCTCACCCCACCTCACTTCACCTCGGCCCTGCCCAGCCCACCTCACCCCACCTCACTTCACCTCGGCCCTGCTCAGCCCACCTCACCTCACTTCACCTCGGCCCTGCCCAGCCCACCTCACCTCACTTCACCTCGGCCCTGCCCTGCCCTGCCCAGCCCACCTCACCCCACCTCGGCCCTGCTCAGCCCACCTCACCTCACTTCACCTCGGCCCTGCCCCGCCCTGCCCAGCCCACCTCACTTCACCTCGGCCCTGCCCAGCCCACCTCACCCCACCTCACTTCACCTCGGCCCTGCTCAGCCCACCTCACTTCACCTAGGCCCTGCCCAGCCCACCTCACCCCTTCTCACTTCACCTCGGCCCTGCTCAGCCCAGCCCAGCCCAGCCCACCTCACCCCACCTCACTTCACCTCGGCCCTGCCCACCCCACCTCACCTCGGCCCTGCTCAGCCCAGCCCAGCCCACCTCACCCCAACTCACTTCACCTCGGCCCTGCTCAGCCCAGCCCACCCCACCTCACCCCAACTCACTTCACCTCGGCCCTGCTCAGCCCAGCCCACCCCACCTCACCTCGGCCCTGCCCAGCCCACCTCATCTCACTTCACCTCAGCCCTGCCCAGCCCACCTCACCTCACTTCACCTCAGCCCTGCCCTGCCCAGCCCACCTCACCTCACTTCACCTCGGCCCTGCCCTGCCCAGCCCACCTCACCTCACTTCACCTCGGCCCTGCCCTGCCCACCTCACCCCACCTCACTTCACCTCGGCCCTGCCCTGCCCTGCCCAGCCCACCTCATCTCACTTCACTTCGGCCCTGCCCTGCCCACCTCACCACACCCCACCTCACCTCGGCCCTGCCCTGCCCACCTCACCCGACCTCACCTCACTTCACCTCGGCCCTGCCCTGCCCACCTCACCCCAACTCACTTCACCTCGGCCCTGCCCAGCCCACCTCACCTCACTTCACTTCGGCCATGCCCTGCCCTGCCCATCTCACCCCACCCCACCTCACCTCTGCCCTGCCCTGCCCACCTCACCCGACCTCACTTCACTTCACCTCGGCCCTGCCCACCTCACCTCGGCCCTGCCCTGCCCAGCCCACCTCACTTCACCTCGGCCCTGCCCATCTCACCCCACCTCACTTCACCTCGGCCCTGCCCTGCCCACCTCACTTCACCTCGGCCCTGCCCTGCCCACCTCACCCCTTCTCACTTCACCTCGGCCCTGCCCTGCCCACCTCACCCCTTCTCACTTCACCTCGGCCCTGCCCTGCCCACCTCACTTCACCTCGGCCCTGCCCAGCCCACCTCACCCCTTCTCACTTCACCTCGGCCCTGCCCAGCCCACCTCACCCCTTCTCACTTCACCTCGGCCCTGCCCTGCCCACCTCACTTCACCTCGGCCCTGCCCAGCCCACCTCACTTCACCTCGGCCCTGCCCTGCCCTGCCCACCTCACTTCACCTCGGCCCTGCCCTGCCCACCTCACTTCACCTCGGCCCTGCCCTGCCCACCTCACTTCACCTCGGCCCTGCCCTGCCCACCTCACTTCACCTCAGCCCTGCCCTGCCCTGCCCACCTCACTTCACCTCGGCCCTGCCCTGCCCACCTCACTTCACCTCGGCCCTGCCCTGCCCACCTCACTTCACCTCGGCCCTGCCCTGCCCTGCCCACCTCACTTCACCTCGGCCCTGCCCTGCCCTGCCCACCTCACTTCACCTCGGCCCTGCCCTGCCCACCTCACTTCACCTCAGCCCTGCCCTGCCCATCTCACTTCACCTCAGCCCTGCCCTGCCCTGCCCACCTCACTTCACCTCGGCCCTGCCCTGCCCACCTCACTTCACCTCGGCCCTGCCCTGCCCTGCCCACCTCACTTCACCTCGGCCCTGCCCTGCCCTGCCCACCTCACTTCACCTCGGCCCTGCCCTGCCCTGCCCACCTCACTTCACCTCGGCCCTGCCCTGCCCACCTCACTTCACCTCGGCCCTGCCCTGCCCACCTCACTTCACCTCGGCCCTGCCCTGCCCTGCCCACCTCACTTCACCTCGGCCCTGCCCTGCCCACCTCACTTCACCTCGGCCCTGCACTGCCCAGCCCACCTCACCCCTTCTCACTTCACCTCGGCCCTGCTCAGCCCACCTCACCTCACTTCACCTCGGCCCTGCTCAGCCCAGCCCAGCTCACCCCACCTTACCCCAGCCCAGACCAGGCTAGGCCAGACAGGAACAGAGCAATATGAATCAAATATTTATTAGCTGTATTCATGCCCATGCTGGGCTCTTCAAAGGCCTGTGTGTGTGTGTGTGCGTTTGCGTGTGTGTGTGTGTGTGTGTGTGTGTGTGTGTGTGTGTGTGTGTGTGTGTGTGTGTGTGTGTGTGTGTGTGTGCGTGTGCGTGTGCGTGTGCGTGTGCGTGTGCGTGTGTGTGTGTGTGTGTGCGTGCCTGCATGTCTCCCTGCGTGCCATTGTCAGACACATCTGGGTGGATCCATTTCTCTGCTTTTCAAGGCCAGTTTTTGTTTCGCAAGACTCATCTTCCCCCTCCTCACCAGAGACAGAGGCTTCCCTGGTCACACCAACATTCCACAGCCAGATAGACAGATTTCCCCGGTCACGCCAACATTCCACAGCCAGATAGACAGGCTACCCTGGTCACACCAACATTCCACAGCCAGATAGACAGGCTTCCCTGGTCACGCCAACATTCCACAGCCAGGTAGACAGGCTTCCTGGTCACACCAACATTCCACAGCCAGGTAGACAGGGTTCCCTGGTCATGCCAACATTCCACAGCCAGATAGACAGGGTTCCCTGGTCACGCCAACATTCCACAGCCAGATAGACAGGGTTCCCTGGTCACGCCAACATTCCACAGCCAGATAGACAGGGTTCCCTGGTCATGCCAACATTCCACAGCCAGATAGACAGGGTTCCCTGGTCATGCCAACATTCCACAGCCAGATAGACAGGGTTCCCTGGTCATGCCAACATTCCACAGCCAGATAGACAGGGTTCCCTGGTCATGCCAACATTCCACAGCCAGATAGACAGGGTTCCCTGGTCACGCCAACATTCCACAGCCAGGTAGACAGGCTTCCCTGGTCACGCCAACATTCCACAGCCAGGTAGACAGGCTTCCCTGGTCACGCCAACATTCCACAGCCAGGTAGACAGGCTTCCCTGGTCACACCAACATTCCACAGCCAGGTAGACAGGCTTCCCTGGTCACGCCAACATTCCACAGACAGACAGACAGGCTACCCTGGTCACGCCAACATTCCACAGCCAGGTAGACAGGGTTCCCTGGTCACGCCAACATTCCACAGCCAGGTAGACAGGCTTCCCTGGTCACGCCAACATTCCACAGCCAGATAGACAGACTACCCTGGTCACGCCAACATTCCACAGCCAGGTAGACAGGCTTCCCTGGTCACGCCAACATTCCACAGCCAGATAGACAGACTACCCTGGTCACGCCAACATTCCACAGCCAGGTAGACAGGCTTCCCTGGTCACGCCAACATTCCACAGCCAGATAGACAGACTACCCTGGTCACGCCAACATTCCACAGCCAGATAGACAGGCTACCCTGGTCACGCCAACATTCCACAGCCAGATAGACAGGCTTCCCTGGTCACGCCGACATTCCACAGCCAGATAGACAGGCATATGGACAGGTGAGCAGGCAGACAGACAGGTAGATAGATAGACAGGCGGGCGTGTGAGCAGACAGACAGGTAGACAGGCTACCCTGGTCATGCCAGCATTCCACTGACACACAGACAGATAGACAGACAGGCAGGGAGGGAGGCAGGCAGACGGGCAGGTGAGCAGACAGGCAGACAGACAGACAGACGGGCAGACATTATTGAAACCTATAGAGTGATTGTTTTGATGTCACACTCCCACATACTAAACCCGTATCTCTGTGGATAGACTAGGTCAGCTTGGGCTACTTCACTGAGGTGTTTAATATGTGCGTGGGTGCGTGCGTGTTTCATGCCAGTTCATTTGTCCTGGCCGTCTGCATCTCCAGCCCCAACTCCCAGCCCCTTGGTTTACTTCATTAGTGGCTGTGTTTACATGGTGTTATTGTTGGCTCTGCCAGAGCCCACACCTGCTTCACTTTACCTCTGTCACTTTGGCTGCCCTAACAGAGACACATGACCCATTACTAGTGTGATTACACTGCAGAGGGAACATTGGACAATAACATCAGGCTGCTCCAGGGAGTCCCAGAGGGAGAGAGCTAGCTGCTATATGACCGTGTTCCAACAGCCTTATTACTCACTCAACAGACTGGGAGATAACTCACATAGACACAGAGGAATCTGCCAGCTGAGCTCTCTGTCTCTCTGTTTCTTGGTTTCTCTCCCTCTATTTGTTTTTGGTTTCCCACTCTCTATTTCTCTCTCTCTCTCTCTCTCTCTCTCTCTCTCTCTCTCTCTCTCTCTCTCTCTCTCTCTCTCTCTCTCTCTCTCTCTCTCTCTCTCTCTCTCTCTCTCTCTCTCTCTCTCTCTCTCTCTCTCTCTCTCTCTCTCTCTCTCTCTATCTCTGACTAGACATGAGTGACTAAGATCTCAGCAACGTGGACATTGCTCAACCATATTGTTATTAGCAGTAACACATCAGCCGTAAAAATGTTTAGACATGTCTGAGAGTCTAAAGCAGCCCATAAATATACAGTGAGTAGAATGTATAAGTCACCCTCTCTACATCTACTGTTGCTGAGAGTCCACTCAGAGCCACCTGTTAGTAAGAGATGAATCCTACAACACAGACTGGAATTCAATCAAACCTGCCCCACCAGTTTACGCAGGATCTATCTTTGTTTACAAACTACAACCTGCGCAATATGAGTTTGTTTGATTGAATTCTATTGAAGTGATGAGTCCTAAGACAACACATACTGTAGATGTTAAGATGTGGATAATAAAACCAGCCTTACTGTAGCAATTAAGGGGGTATAAAACATATAATATAACATTTGGATCTGTAACATTACTGTAACATTTGGCGGGTCTTATAGATATAGATATACACTAGATAGAACATTCTTACTGTAACAGTTGGCAGGTTAAGGGTTAATTAGGGGTCAGGGGTACATCAGCAGATTTTCACCTTGTCGGTTTGGGGATTCGAACTAGGGACCTGTCGGTTTCTGGCTCAATGCTCTAACCCAGCGGTGTCAAACAAATTTTGTTCCAGGAGCCCCTATTTGGTCGGGGCCCAGGGGCCCACACCAAAAATTGCCTGCCGCCCTATAGAGTGTATAGATCAGTCTCACTGTAACAGTTGGTGGGGTTTTATAGATAGATATACAGTATATAGATCAGTCTCACTGTAACAGTTGGTGGGGTTGTATAGATAGATATACAGTATATAGATCAGTCTTATTGCAACAGTTGGCATGAGGGGGTAGATTGGCTCTTCCTGGGGAATACATCTATACATCAATTTTTTTTTTTTTACAGCGGCAGCCACTATTTAACAGCGGAGGCCACTATTTAACAGCGGAGGCCACTATTTAACAGCGGAGGCCACTATTTAACAGCGGAAGCCACTATTTAGCAGCGGAGGCCACTATTTAACAGCGGAGGCCACGATTTAGCAGCGGAGGCCACGATTTAGCAGCGGAGGCCACAATTTAGCAGCGGAGGCCACGATTTAGCAGCGGAGGCCACTATTTAACAGCGGAGGCCACTATTTAGCAGCGGCGGCCACTATTTAGCAGCGGAGGACACTATTTAGCAGCGGAGGCCACTATTTAGCAGCGGAGGCCACTATTTAGCAGCGGAGGCCACTATTTAATAATAATAAATAATAATATATGCCATTTAGCAGACGCTTTTATCCAAAGCGACTTACAGTCATGTGTGCATACATTCTACGTATGGGTGGTCCCGGGAATCGAACCCACTACCCTGGCGTTACAAGCGCCATGCTCTACCAACTGAGCTACAAAAGGACCACGGAGGCCACTATTTAACAGCGGCGGCCACTATTTAACAGCGGAGGCCACTATTTAACAGCGGAGGCCACTATTTAACAGCGGAGGCCACTATTTAACAGCGGAGGCCACTATTTAACAGCGGAGGCCACTATTTAACAGCGGAGGCCACGATTTAACAGCGGAGGCCACTATATTTAACAGCGGAGGCCACGATTTAGCAGCGGATGCCACGTTTTAACAGAAGCGGGCACGATTTAGCGGCGGTGTGCCGGCATATATAGGGGAAACAGTGGTCTTACTGTAACAGTTGGTGGGGTCTTGTGTCCCGTTGATGTTGCCGTAGTCGTCAACGGTAAGGAACCACTGTGTCCGGCTGAACAGCTGTCGTATGCGTACATCTCCCCCTTCCATGTAGTCGTAGTTCCGTGCATGGCGCTCGTGCTTGGAGCAGTTCATGATGGCGGCTAGCTGCTCGGGTGTGCAGTTGCTGCAGACCACACACACGCTGCCCAGCAGGAAGATGATGTGAAGGTACAGTGCCGACAGCAAGTTAGGCAGGTTGCATGGCAGTGGCATCCATCTGGGCATTATAATGCACTGCTGTGGGGCGCCACGGACAACATGCTGAAATACTGCTGTCTGCTCCGGCAGACAGAACAGAACAGAGTGCCAGACAGTGCCCTCCTAGCGCTGTTCACTAGGAGCCTGGATGGGCTGGTCCCCCTGACCTGTGACCTGTAACCCCTGGCTGGGGTGCTAAGGCCAGCTGGTGGGAGGTGGAGTGGGTGAAGGGTAGGAGGGTAAGAGAGTGACCAGGCACTTGTGTGATGTCTCTCTCTGTTTGGAGTTGTTGTCTGTCTCTCTGTTGTAAGGACACAAGGCTGTAGGTTGATGTCCGTCTGTCTCACTGTCTCTCTGTATGGATGAGGCCAGTCTTTATGTTGATGTCTGTCAGTCTGTCTCAGTGTGATCCTCACTGTGTGTGTTGGCTGTGTGATCCCGGCAGAGGAGACCGTCATCCAACAGCAGACATGGTCTTGTCTGCTTCCGTCTGTTTCCGGATGTTTCAGGGGTTCTGTGGAGGCCAGAGCTGTGGAAGAGAAGGATGTTAGTGTGTGTTAGATGTCTGCAATTTCAATAGCCTGTAATTTAGATAGCAGTCCAGTGGATGTGGATCTACAGCATACTACAACTCACTCCCACTTGGATAGTCTATGATTCCCAGACAGTGTTAAAGTGAGGAGTTGAGCTGCAGTGCTGAATGTAACACTGGACATCTGCTTTAGGTTTGTAACCTTGCTCTAGTACCCGGTCCTTCTTAATCCCAGTGTGTAGTGGTTTACCAAACTGTCCCCAGCCCAGTCTACTGCCTACTGTACTGTACCTTACTGATCTGTGCTTTCAAAACCTATTCAGTTAGCAACAATTGTGATATGTCCGATTTCATAGATTGTGTTGTCAATGGCTCTATCGGTCTCTGCTACCTTGTTGTTGTCATTTATCTAAGACAGAGTTGTCTGGAAATGGAAATGGAAGCTGTGCATCCTCAAGATGTGATTCTCTAAAGATGCCAGCTCAAGATGTGATTCTCTAAAGATGCCAGCTCAAGATGTGATTCTCTAAAGATGCCAGCTCAAGAAATGATTCTCAAAAGATGCGTGTGTGGATAGATGGAAATATCCTAGAGCTGCTATCTCTATATTTCTATATATATCTCTAACCTCTATTTGTAATATCTGTATCTGTCTGCAACACGTCTGTAGACTTTCAGTCAGTCTCAGCAGATAAACAGAAACCTCACCAAACTCTGAGCTCCTATACACACATTCACTCATCAATTCACTAAATCACAAATAATCCAACAACTCTTAATTCATTTCCTAATATATTTCCTAAAAGTTTTCTTACTGCAGAGCAGTAATTGACTGGTTCAATAAAATGTAAATAGAATATAAAGAGAACGAATAGAGATGAGTTGAATAAAGTTGTAATAAAAACTTACATTAGTATTGAGCGTCCAGAGATGAAACAGTTAGTGGCGTTCCTCTTTCTTAGAAGCTTTAGAGTTACTGTGATCCCACTGCTCCTGATTACTTACACACAAGCTGTGTGTGTATGTGTGTGTGTGTCAGAGGAGTCTGTGGGTATGTGGATGTATGTGTGTGTGTGAGAGAGAGAGAGCGAGAGAGAGAGAGATAGAGTGTATGTATGTGTGTGCATGTCCCTGGGACTTCTCAGTTAGTCAGTGCTTTAGCAGCCAGTCTCTCCTCTCTGTAGTGTGAGCTGTGCAACATCCTCCCTGTCCGTCTGTCTGTCTGTTGTGGGCTAGCAGGGAAGGCTAGCTCAGTCAGATAAATGTCTCTCTGACCTCACGCAACAGCAATTAGCTCCTAGCCACTCAGCTGTCACTGGTGGAGAGAGAGGGAGACAGAGAGGGAGAGAGAGAGAGGGAGACAGAGAGGGAGAGAGAGAGAGGGAGACAGAGAGGGAGAGAGAGAGAGAGGGAGACAGAGAGGGAGAGAGAGAGAGGGAGAGAGAGAGGGAGAAAGAGAGAGAGAGGGAGAGAGAGAGGGAGACAGAGAGAGAGAGGGAGAGAGAGGGAGACAGAGAGGGAGAGAGAGAGAGGGAGACAGAGAGGGAGAGAGAGAGAGGGAGACAGAGAGGGAGAGAGAGAGAGGGAGAGAGAGAGGGAGACAGAGAGAGAGAGAGAGAGAGGGGAGACAGAGAGGGAGAGAGAGAGAGGGAGACAGAGGGAGAGAGAGAGAGGAGACAGAGAGGGAGAGAGAGAGGAGAGAGAGAGGAGACAGAGAGAGAGAGGGAGAGAGTACCCAACCCTCGCCATCACCAACCCTCGCCCCAAAACTCCCCTTCTGTTCCCCCTCTCTCTCTCTCTCTCTCTCTCTCTCTCTCTCTCTCTCTCTCGCTCTCTCTCTCTCTCTCTCTCTCTCTCTCTATTTTTGTATTTTTGTCTGTCAGTCGGCCAGTCATCCTGAGAGAGAGCTATAAACATGAAGAAATAGCTGATTTTCTCCTGGTCTGCTCCTGGAAAGTCATTTGTACATTAGCATGCTCTTTCAACGACCAGCGCAGCATCTCCCCTTTCCCACCGAATGCCCCCTCACTTAAACGCTTTAGCATTGTTTCAAATGTCAACTCCTGTGTCACTTCAAAGTTAGTTAGAAAACCGTACCTTGAATTAAAGAGCGGGATGAGATTATTACACAAAATTATAAACATCCAAAGACCAACCTTTCCCCTGTTATTGTACACGTCGCAATCGATCACTGGGTGTCTTTAGTAGCTTTGAGCCATCGTTAGAGAATAAGGGATTCATCCACCCCCAGACCTAAAGATCAAAGCCCTAGATAAATTCACACGCTGGCGGCCTTCTATTGGGGCAGACAGAACCAGAAGGCATTACCTCTCTCAGGTACTCATCTCCCTCCGGGGTAAAGCACTCTTTCACTTTCCATGTTCAATTTTATTTAAGCCCAGAATTTATCGCCTCACATACCTGGCCTCTCCTAGGACTGGACACTTCAGAGAGTTTATATGGTCCCTCATGACGAGGGCTCTCGTGGCGAGAGGGAGAATGCTGTTTCTGCCTCCCTCTCATCTGCTGAACTCAACTGGTGGTCATAAACATCTCATTGATTAGGTGTCAGTCAGGACCCAGCATGTGTGTGTGTGTGTGTGTGTGTGTGTGTGTGTGTGTGTGTGTGTGTGTGTGTGTGTGTGTGTGTGTGTGTGTGTGTGTGTGTGTGTGTGTGTGTGTGTGTGTGTGTGTGTGTGTGTGTGTGTGTGTGTGTGTGTGTGTGTGTGTGTGTGTGTGTGTGTGTGATATTTCAATGTTTTCTGCTCTAGTGATCTTTTATGGTCAAGGTTTTTAATATGTATGTGGCATTGAAACAGTGTTGTTATTTTTTGCAATAAAAAGTTATCCACATGTTAACAAAGCGCATCACAAGATGCCTTGACAGCTTTAAAGCCAATAATGATGTAGGCTACTGTAAACACACAGCACCATATATCATTGCCCCAGTCTGAGGTCCTGAGCGCTCTGGAGCAGGTTTTCATTAAGGATCTCTTTGTACTTTTCACTGTTCATCTTTCCCTCGATCCTGACTAGTCTCCCAGTCCCTGCCGCTGAAAAACATCCCCACAGCATGATGCTGCCACCACCATGCTTCACCGTAGGGATGGTTCCACGTTTCTTCCAGATGTGATGCTTGGCATTCAGGCCAAAGAGTTCAATCTTGGTTTCATCAGACCAGAGAATCTTGTTTCTCATGGTCTGAGAGTCCTTTAGGTGCCTTTTGGCAAACTCCAAGCAGGCTGTCATGTGCCTGAGAAGTGGATTCTGTCTGGCCACTCTACGATAAAGGCCTGATTGGTGGAGTGCTGCAGATATGGTTGTCATTCTGGAAGGTTCTCCCATCTCCACAGAGGAACTCTGGAGCTCTGTCAGGGTGACTATCTCCCTGACCGAGGCCCTTCTCCCCTAATTGCTCAGTTTGGGCGGCCAGCTGTAGGAAGAGGCGGCCAGCTGTAGGAAGAGTCTTGGTGGTTCCAAACTTCTTCCATTTAAGAATGATGGAGGTCACTGTGTTCTTGGGGGGGACTTCAATGTTGTTTAAATTTTTGGTACCCTTGCCCAGATCTTTGCCTCGACACAATCCTGTCTCGGAGCTCTACGGAAAATTCCTTCAACCTCATGGCTTGGTTTTTGCTCTGACATGCACTCTCAACTGTGGGACAGTATATTGACATACAGTGGGGCATAAAAGTATTTAGTCAGCCACCAATTGTGCAAGTTGTCCCACTTAAAAAGATGAGAGAGGCCTGTAATTTTCATCATAGGTACACTTCAACTATGACAGACAAAATGAGAAAAAAAATCCAGAAAATCACATTGTAGGATTTTTAATGAATGTATTTGCAAATGATGGTGGAAAATAAGTATTTGGTCAATAACAAAAGTTTATCTCAATACTTTGTTATCTACTCTTTGTTGGTAATGACAAGAGGTCAAACCTTTTCTGTAAGTCTTCACAAGTTTTTCACACACTGTTGCTGGTATTTTGGCCCATTCCTCCATGCAGATCTCCTCTAGAGCAGTGATGTTTTGGGACTGTTGCTGGGCAACATGGACTTTCAACTCCCTCCAAAGATTTTCTATGGGGTTGAGATCTGGAGACTGGCTAGGCCACTCCGGGACCTTGAAATGCTTCTTACGAAGCCACTCCTTCGTTGCCTGTGCGGTGTGTTTGGGATCATTGTCATGCTGAAAGACCCAGCCACGATTCATCTTCAATGCCCTTGCTGATGGAAGGAGGTTTTCACTCAAAATCTCACGATACATGGCCCCATTCATTCTTTTCTTTACACGGATCAGTCGTCCTGGTCCCTTTGCAGAAAAACAGCCCCAAAGCATGATGTTTCCACCCCCATGCTTCACATGGGGGTGGACGAGTTGAGTTTTAACAAAAAGTTATATTTTGGTTTCATCTGACCATATGACATTCTCCCAATCTTCTTCTGGATCATCCAAATGCTCTCTAGCAAACTTCAGACGGGCCTGGACATGTACTGGCTTAAGCAGGGGGACACGTCTGGCACTGCAGGATTTGAGTCCCTGGCGGCGTAGTGTGTTACTGATGGTAGGCTTTGTTACTTTGGTCCCAGCTCTCTGCAGGTCATTCACTAGGTCCCCCCGTGTGGTTCTGGGATTTTTGCTCACCATTCTTGTGATCATTTTGACCCCACGGGGTGAGATCTTGCATGGAACCCCAGATCGAAGGAGATTATCAGTGTTCTTGTATGTCTTCTTGTTGATTTCTTCAAACCAAGCTGCTTACCTATTGCAGATTCAGTCTTCCCAGCCTGGTGCAGGTGTAAAATGTTGTTTCTGGTGTCCTTTGACAGCTCTTTGGTCTTGGCCATAGTGGAGTTTGGAGTGTGACTGTTTGAGGTTGTGGACAGGTGTATTTTATACTGATAACACGTTCAAACAGGGGCCATTAATGCACGTAACGAGTGGAGAACAGAGGAGCCACTTAAAGAAGAAGTCTGTGAGAGCCAGAAATCTTGCTTGTTTGTAGGTGACCAAATACTTATTTTCCACCATCATTTGCAAATAAATTCATTAAAAATCCTACAATGTGATTTTCTGGCTTTGTTTTCCTGATTTTGTCTGTCATAGTTGAAGTGGACCTATGATGAAAATTACAGGCCTCTCTCATCTTTTTAAGTGGGAGAACTTGCATAATTGGTGGCTGACTAAATACTTTTTTGCCCCACTGTACATATATATATATATACAGATGAAAAACAGCAACATTTCATTATTAGGCTACTTCAGAGAGGTGCTGGTTCTTGATATTAGTGCATCTATTAGTGTGGGTATTTACAGGTAGTGGTAGTGTGAGTACAGGTAATGTGAGTACAGGTAGTGTGAGTACAGGTAGTGTGGGTAGTGTGGGTACAGGTAGTGTGAGTACAGGTAGTGTGGGTACAGGTAGTGTGAGTACAAGGAAGTGTGGGTACAGGTAGTGTGTGTACAGGTAGTAGTGTGGGTACAGGTAGTGTGGGTACAGGTAGTGTGGGTACAGGAAGTGTGGGTACAGGTAGTGTGTGTACAGGTAGTGTGAGTACAGGTAGTGTGGGTACAGGTGTGGTACAAGGAAGTGTGGGTACAAGGTAGTGTGGGTACAGGTAGTGTGGTGTACAGGTAGTGTGAGTACAAGGAGTGTGTGGTACAGGTAGTGTGTGTACAAGTGTGGGTACAGGTAGTGTGAGTACAGGTAGTGTGGGTACAGGTAGTGTGAGTACAAGGAACAGGTAGTGGGTACAGGTAGTGTGGGTACAGGTAGTGTGAGTACAAGGAAGTGTGTGTACAGGTGTGGTACAAGGAATAGTGTGTGTACAGGTAGTGTGACAGGTAGTGTGGGTACAGGTAGTGTGTGTACAAGTGTGTGGGTACAGGTAGTGTGGGTACAGGTGTGTGTGTACAAGGAAGTGTGGGTACAGGTGTGTGGTACAGGTAGTGTGAGTACAGTGTGGGTACAGGTAGTGTGTACAAGGAAGTGTGTGGTACAGGTAGTGTGGGTACAGGTAGTGTGGGTACAGGTAGTGTGTGTACAGGTAGTGTGAGTACAGGTAGTAGTGGGTACAGGTAGTGTGTACAGTACAGGTAGTGTGAAGGAAGTGTGGGTACAGGTAGTGTGGTACAGGTACAGGTAGTGTGTGTACAGGTAGTGTGTATGTGTGTACAGGTAGTGTGGGGTAGTGTGTGTACAAGGTGGGTACAGGTAGTGTGGTACAGGTAGTGTGTGTACAGGTAGTGTGGGTACAGGTAGTGGGTACAGGTAGTGTGGGTACAGGTAGTGTGTGTACAGGTAGTGTGGGTACAGGTAGTGTGGGTACAGGTAGTGTGTGTACAGGTAGTGTGGGTACAGGTAGTGTGGGTACAGGTAGTGTGGGTACAGGTAGTGTGAGTACAAGGAAGTGTGGGTACAGGTAGTGTGGATACAGGTAGTGTGTGTACAGGTAGTGTGTATGCAAGTAGTGTGGGTACAAGGAAGTGTGGGTACAGGTAGTGTGTGTACAGGTAGTGTGTGTACAGGTAGTGTGGGTACAGGTAGTGTGGGTACAGGTAGTGTGGGTACAAGTAGTGTGGGTATAGGTAGTGTGGGTACAAGGAAGTGTGTGTACAGGTAGTGTGGGTACAAGGAAGTGTGGGTACAAGGAAGTGTGGGTACAGGTATTGTGGGTACAGGTAGTGTGTGTACAGGTAGTGTGTATACAAGTAGTGTGGGTACAGGTAGTGTGGGTACAGGTAGTGTGAGTACAAGGAAGTGTGGGTACAGGTAGTGTGTGTACAGGTAGTGTGGGTACAGGTAGTGTGTGTACAGGTATTGTGGGTACAGGTAGTGTGAGTACAAGGAAGTGTGGATACAGGTAGTGTGTGTACAGGTAGTGTGGGTACAGGTAGTGTAGGTACAGGTAATGTGTGTACAGGTAGTGTGGGTACAGGTAGTGTGGGTACAGGGAGTGTGGGTACAGGTAGCGTGAGTACAAGGAAGTGTGTGTACAAGTAATGTGGGTACAGGTAGTGTGGGTACAGGTAGTGTGGGTACAGGTAATGTGGGTACATGTAGTGTGAGTACAAGGAAGTGTGTGTACAGGTAGTGTGGGTACAGGTAGTGTGTGTACAGGTAGTGTGGGTACAGGTAGTGTGTGTACAGGTAGTGTGGGTACATGTAGTGTGGGTACAAGTAGTGTGGGTACAGGAATCGTGGGTACAGGAATTGTGGTAATCTGTTCGTTCTCTGCCCAACTCTCCTCAGCTCTTTTATCTCTGTTCAGCTCTGCTCAGCTCTACTCTGTTCAGTTTCTGCTCAGCCCAGCTCTGTTCAGCTCAGCTGGTCTTTACAGCAGACCAGCACAGGAAGTAGACTGGCCGCAGGCACGACAGACCTGCGTGAGTACACTTCTTTAACTTCTCTACCTCTCTCTCTTTCTTTATCTTACTTACTTTCTCCCCCACCCTCCTTATCCTCCTCTCTCTCTCTCTCTCTCTCTCTCTCTCTCTCTCTCTCTCTCTCTCTCTCTCTCTCTCTCTCTCTCTCTCTCTCCCCTCAGGTCTTCAGTTTTATAGTAGATAGGTTATTGAGCAGAGTATGGTAGCTACCAGAGGTATGTGCTGCGTCCAACCCAGAGGTCAGTCTTTAAAACCTCACTTTTCCTGCTAATTGATTCAGCTCATTGTTAAATCTGCAATGGCCAATAGAGCCTGAGAGGGCTGAGGTGCTTGGGATGGGACGCGTTACCAGAAACATGCTAACAGAGCTCTGGAGGGCCAAACCTCAACTCTTAAACTCAACTCCAGATACAGCCTGTTGTCAGGGATAGCCTTCTTACTCAGAGCTGAAGACTACTGTACGTGGTTCAGAAGAGCACTTACATCCCAAATGGCACCCTATTCTGTATGTATTTCACTATTTTTGACCAGGGCTCATAGGCCCCATAGGGCTCTGGTCAAAAGTAGTGCACTTTGTAGGGAATTGGGTACAATTTGGGAGAAACAGCCATAGTGAGTTTGACCAGAAGTATTTCCTTAGCATGATTTCCTGAAGACATGAAGTTACATTTACAGGACAGGTTATGTATTTTATTCTCAGATTCCTAAGCACAGAACACATGATGATGAAATCCTCTTTTTTGTACTTTGTGAAACTATCTAGACCTGCAGTATCAGTGTGAGTGTTGTTACAAGCGTTCAGTCTCTCTAGCTGTATCTTTCCTTATAATGTAGGAGCAGGGTTTATGGACTGTGGCTGATGGGGTGTCTGCAGGGGAGAGTTATGGTTTGGGGACAAATCACTGGTGACAGCTTCCAGGTAACACTTGACTTTTACTGGTTACTGTCTAATCATAGACCCCAAGGTCCAGCAGCTTGTGCTCCAAATGGCACCCTATTCCCTATATAGTGCACTGCCCTATATTGGCCCTGGTGAAGAGTAGTGCACTATAGAGAATAGGGTGCTATTTGGGACATAACCATACACATGAAACACAGACATGACCTCAGTCCAACAACAGGTTGGTTAACCAGCAGGTTAGTTACAGTGGAGGCAGGTGAGGGCGGCTCCTAGTATTGATTGGACCAGAACGAATGGAGCGGCAGCAAACATATGGGACCAGATATTGATGTTGTTGGTACCGTTCCATTCGTTCCGGTCCAGCCACTACTATGAACCCTTTCTCCTATTTAAAGTGCCGCCAGCCACCAGTGGTTAGTTGTAATGCCTCTATAGTCTCTTGTGTGAGATTGGGTTCTGGGTGCAGAGATTAGAATGCCTCATTGGCAGGATCAGAATAGGATTTCCATGTTGGTTCTGTCCATTGGTGTTTCCAGTGAACCACTTCTCCTGCTGACACAGTGCTACATCCACTGTTAGGCTACTCTGACATCTTCCTCCACACACACACACACACACACACACACACACACACACACACACACACACACACACACACACACACACACACACACACACACACACACACACACACACACACACACACACACACACACACACACACACACACACACACACACACACACACACACACACACACACACACACACAGCCAGCATTCCTGGGTGGAGGCGTATCTGTGTTTGTGTGTATGTGTGTGTGTTCCTGCTTCGTTCTGTCTTGTAGTGAAATGAGCAGGTTTACTCTGTGTGTGGATGGATGATATTTAAGGTCAGTTATTCTTAGCCCAGGTTTAGACTGTTTGGGTTTAGCTCTTGCTTTCTAAATTCCACCGTAATTGGGGAGCTCTAGGGATGTAGCCGACAACATTAGCCCTGCACTATAAATAACACACACACACACACACACACACACAGCATGTGTAACTACCAGACAAGCAGACCTGTCTCCAACAACACTGGATCAGCTATCAGAGATCAAACACCATCTTACAGTGAAGAACACAAAGAAGATGTGTTGTTCCAGAATCAAAATGGCTTTTACTCATATCCTGTTACTGAAGGAAGATGATGATGATGATTGAAGATGTAACATGACTCACCATTAAACAACAGTATCCTGTGAAGAGGAATAGAACAGTCATCTGGAACAGCAGTCAAGGAGAGGACACAGAAAACACACACTCAGACTGTCCCGCTGTAAACCAGCTCTTTAAAGCGTCTCTTCCTGGGTCCTAACACATACTGTCACAGCAGCAGTAAAAGGGGACAGAGAGTCACAGCCTAGGTTGTCACTTACAGCTCAGGTCAGGGTGGAGGTGTCAGAGGAACCCTACAGATAGTCTCAGATAGCTCCAGCTCAGACAGTCTCAGGGTAAGGCTTAGTGAGGTGTGAAAGAGATCAAAAATATAGATAAGAAAAGGGTAGGTGAGTGAGAGAGAGAGAGAGAGAGAGAGAGAGAGAGAGAGAGAGAGAGAGAGAGAGAGAGAGAGAGAGAGAGACAGGCTATGTGCTCACTGCCCACAAAATGAGGTGGAAACTGAGCTGCACTTCCTAACCTCCTGCCCAATGTATGACCATATTAGAGAGACATATTTCCCTCAGATTACACAGATCCACAAAGAATTTGAAAACAAATCCAATTTTGATACACTCCCATATCTACTGGGTGAAATTCCACAGTGTGCCATCACAGCAGCAAGATTTGTGACCTGTTGCCACTAGAAAAGGGCAACCAGTGAAGAACACACACCATTGTAAATACAACCCATATTTATGCTTATTTATTTTATCTTGTGTCCTTTACCATTTGTACATTGTTAAAACACTGTATATATATAATATGACATTTGTAATGTCTTTATTGTTTTGAAACTTCTGTATGTGTAATGTTTACTGTTAATTTGTATTGTTTAATTCACTTTGTATATTTATCTACCTCACTTGCTTTGGCAATGTTAACACATGTTTCCCATGCCAATAAAGCCCCTTGAATTGAATTGAATTGAATTGAGAGAGAGAGAGAGAGAGAGAGAGAGACAGCGCTGCCTGGAGTTCCTATTGGTCACTTCTCAGACCTGTCCACTCCCCCTCTTTACAGTCACCCCAGGTTAGACCAGGCTATGTTACACCATGACTTCACCCCAGGTTAGACCAGGCTAGACCAGGTTAGACCAGGCTATGTTACACCATGACTTCACCCCAGGTTAGACCAGGCTATGTTACAACAGGACTTCACTCCAGGTTAGACCAGGCTATGTTACACCATGACTTCACCCCAGGTTAGACCAGGCTAGACCAGGTTAGACCAGGCTATGTTACACCATGACTTCACCCCAGGTTAGACCAGGCTAGACCAGGCTATGTTACACCATGACTTCACCCCAGGTTAGACCAGGCTATGTTACAACATGACTACACCCCAGGTTAGACCAGGTTAGACCAGGCTATGTTACACCATGACTTCATCCCAGGTTAGACCAGGCTAGACCAGGCTATGTTACAACATGACTACACTCCAGGTTAGACCAGGCTATGTTACACCATGACTTCATCCCAGGTTAGACCAGGCTAGACCAGGCTATGTTACAACATGACTACACCCCAGGTTAGACCTCTCTCATCATCACCCAGTGCCTGGGCTTACCTCCGCCGTCACCGCACCCCACCATACCCCTGTCTGCGCATTATGCCCTGAATATATTCTACCATGCCCAGAAACATGCTCCTCTTATTCTCTGCCCCCAACGCTCTAGGCGACCAGTGTTGATAGCCTTTAGCCGCACCCTCATACTACTCCTTCTCTGTTCTGCGGGTGATGTGGAGGTAAACCCAGGCCCTGCATGTCCCCAGGCACCCTCATTTGTTGACTTCTGTGATCGAAAAAGCATTGGTTTCATGCATGTCAACATCAGAAGCCTCCCCCCTAAGTTTGTTTTACTCACTGCTTTAGCACACTCTGCTAACCCTGATGTCCTTGCCGTGTCTGAATCCTGGCTCAGGAAGGCCACCAAAAATTCAGAGATTTCCATACCCAACTATAACATCTTCCGTCAAGATAGAACTGCCAAAGGGGGAGGAGTTGCAGTCTACTGCAGAGATAGCCTGCAAAGTAATGTCATACTTTCCAGGTCCATACCCAAACAGTTCGAACTACTAATTCTGAAAATTACTCTCTCAAGAAATAAGTCTCTCACTGTTGCCGCCTGCTACCGACCCCCCTCAGCTCCCAGCTGTGCCCTGGACACCATTTGTGAATTGATTGCCCCCCATCTAGCTTCAGAGTTTGTTCTGTTAGGTGACCTAAACTGGGATATGCTTAACACCCCGGCAGTCCTACAATCTAAGCTAGATGCCCTCAATCTCACACAAATCATCAAGGAACCCACCAGGTACAACCCTAACTCTGTAAGCTAGGGCACCCTCATAGACGTCATCCTGACCAACTGGCCCTCCAAATACACCTCCGCTGTCTTCAACCAGGATCTCAGCGACCACTGCCTCATTGCCTGTATCCGCTACGGTGCCGCAGTCAAACGACCACCCCTCATCACTGTCAAACGTTCCCTAAAACACTTCTGTGAGCAGGCCTTTCTAATCGACCTGGCCCGGGTATCCTGGAAGGACATTGACCTCATCCCGTCAGTTGAGGATGCCTGGTCATTCTTTAAGAGTAACTTCCTCACCATTTTAGATAAGCATGCTCCGTTCAAAAAATGCAGAACTAAGAACAGATACAGCCCTTGGTTCACTCCAGACCTGACTGCCCTCGACCAGCACAAAAACATCCTGTGGCGGACTGCAATAGCATCGAACAGTCCCCGCGATATGCAACTGTTCAGGGAAGTCAGGAACCAATACACGCAGTCAGTCAGGAAAGCTAAGGCCAGCTTCTTCAGGCAGAAGTTTGCATCCTGTAGCTCCAACTCCAAAAAGTTCTGGGACACTGTGAAGTCCATGGAGAACAAGAGCACCTCCTCCCAGCTGCCCACTGCACTGAGGCTAGGGAACACGGTCACCACCGACAAATCCATGATTATCGAAAACTTCAACAAGCATTTCTCAACGGCTGGCCATGCCTTCCGCCTGGCCACTCCTACCTCGGCCAACAGCTCCAGCCCCCCCGCAGCTCCTCGCCCAAGCCTCTCCAGGTTCTCCTTTACCCAAATCCAGATAACAGATGTTCTGAAAGAGCTGCAAAACCTGGACCCGTATAAATCAGCTGGGCTTGAAAATCTGGACCCTCTATTTCTGAAACTATCCGCCGCCATTGTCGCAACCCCTATTACCAGCCTGTTCAACCTCTCTTTCATATCGTCTGAGATCCCCAAGGATTGGAAAGCTGCTGCAGTCATTCCCCTCTTCAAAGGGGGAGACACCCTGGACCCAAACTGTTACAGACCTATATCCATTCTGCCCTGCCTATCTAAGGTCTTCGAAAGCCAAGTCAACAAACAGGTCATTGACCATCTCGAATCCCACCGTACCTTCTCCGCTATGCAATCTGGTTTCCGAGCCGGTCACGGGTGCACCTCAGCCACACTCAAGGTACTAAACGACATCATAACCGTCATCGATAAAATACAGTACTGTGCAGCCATCTTCATCGACCTTGCCAAGGTTTTCGACTCTGTCAATCACCAGATTCTTATCGGCAGACTCAGTAGCCTCGGTTTTTCGGATGACTGCCTTGCCTGGTTCACCAATTACTTTGCAGACAGAGTTCAGTGTGTCAAATCGGAGGGCATGCTGTCCGGTCCTCTGGCAGTCTCTATGGGGGTACCACAGGGTTCAATTCTCGGGCCGACTCTTTTCTCTGTATATATCAATGATGTTGGTCTGGCTGCGGGCGATTCCCTGATCCACGCAGACGACACCATTCTATATACTTTCGGCCCGTCATTGGACACTGTGCTATCTAACCTCCAAACGAGCTTCAATGCCATACAACACTCCTTCCGTGGCCTCCAACTGCTCTTAAACGCTAGTAAAACCAAATGCATGCTTTTCAACCGATCGCTGCCTGCACCCGCATGCCCGACTTGCATCACCACACTGGATGGTTCCGACCTTGAATATGTGGACACCTATAAGTACCTAGGTGTCTGGCTAGACTGCAAACTCTCCTTCCAGACCCATATCAAACATCTCCAAACTAAAATCAAATCAAGAGTCGGCTTTCTATTCCGCAACAAAGCCTCCTTCACTCACGCTGCCAAGCTTACCCTAGTAAAACTGACTATCCTACCGATCCTGGACTTCTCAGCGATGTCATCTACAAAATGGCTTCCAACACTCTACTCAGCAAACTGGATGCAGTTTATCACAGTGCCATCCGTTTTGTCACTAAAGCACCTTATACTACCCACCACTGCGACTTGTATGCTCTAGTCGGCTGGCCCTCGCTACATATTCGTCAGTTCGACCCACTGGCTCCAGGTCATCTACAAGGCCATGCTAGGTAAAGCTCCGCCTTATCTCAGTTCACTGGTCACGATGGCAACACCCATCCATAGCACGTGCTCCAGCAGGTGTATCTCACTGATCATCCCTAAAGCCAACACCTCATTCGGCCGCCTTTCGTTCCAGTACTCTGCTGCCTGTGACTGGAACGAATTGCAAAAATCGCTGAAGTTGGAGACTTTTATCTCCCTCACCAACTTCAAACATCAGCTATCTGAGCAGCTAACCGATCGCTGCAGCTGTACATAATCTATTGGTAAATAGCCCACCCACTTTCACCTACCTTATCCCCACAGTTTTAATTTATTTACTTTTTTGCTCTTTTGCACACCAGGCTAGACCAGGCTCTTTTGCACACCAATATCTCCACCTGTACATGATCATCTGATCATTTATCACTCCAGTGTTCCACTTTTCTCTTCACAAGAGAGAGTTTGGGAGAAAGGCCGCCCTTTCAGTTCTGCTTTACATAGAGACATAATTTAAACGGTTTTAGAAACTTTAGAGTGTTTCTATTCAATAATAATTTTTATATGCATATATTAGCAATTTTGGGAAAAAATATTTTCAGTTTACTATGGGTACGCACTTTCTCCAACAGGGGCAGTATAGAGGGGGAGTCATAAGAGGTTAATCTGCGATATTGTAATTATTCCCCTACCTCCTCATGCCTTTTGCACACATTGTATATAGACTCCCTTTTTTTCTACTGTGTTATTGACTTGTTAATTGTTTACTCCATGTGTAACTCTGTGTTGTCTGTTCACACTGCTATGCTTTATCTTGGCCAGGTCGCAGTTGCAAATGAGAACTTGTTCTCAACTAGCCTACCTGGTTAAATAAAGGTGAAATAAATAAAAAATAAATAAAAGACCAGGCTAGACCAGGCTATGTTACACCATGTCTTCACCCCAGGTTAGACCAGGCTATGTTACACCATGACTTCATCCCAGGTTAGACCAGGCTATGTTACAACATGACTTCACTCCAGGTTAGACCAGGCTATGTTACAACAGGACTTCACTCCAGGTTAGACCAGGCTATGTTACAACATGACTACACCCCAGGTTAGACCAGGCTAGACCAGGCTATGTTACAACAGGACTTCACTCCAGGTTAGACCAGGCTATGTTACAACATGACTACACCCCAGGTTAGACCAGGCTAGACCAGGCTATGTTACAAGATGACTTCACTCCAGGTTAGACCAGGCTATGTTACAACATGACATCACTCCAGGTTAGACCAGGCTAGACCAGGCTATGTTACACCATGACTTCACCCCAGGTTAGACCAGGCTATGTTACACCATGACTTCACCCCAGGTTAGACCAGGCTATGTTACACCATGACTTCACCCCAGGCTAGACCAGGCTATGTTACACCATGACTTCACCCCAGGTTAGACCAGGCTATGTTACAACATGACTTTGATGTTGCTGATGATCTTTTCAGCGTCTGTCTGTCTGTCTGTCTGTCTGTCTGTCTGTCTGTCTGTCTGTCTGTCTGTCTGTCTGTCTGTCTGTCTGTCTGTCTGTCTGTCTGTCTGTCTGTCTGTCTGTCTGTCTGTCTGTCTGTCTGTCTGTCTGTCTGTCTGTCTGTCTGTCTGTCTGTCTGTCTGTCTGTCTGTCTGTCTACATGAACACTGAGCTGGTTGTTTCACTGACTCTCCCTGGCTAGAAGAGATGTGTGGTCCATGCTTTGCTTGATATATCAGTGGGTTTTAGTAACTTCATAATGAAACATTACGGGTCCACGGGTCATGTTCTTATCAGGTATCAAAGTAAGACCCAGATGCAGACTGACGAAGTAACAATGTTTAATGTTCCAACAAGGGCAAGCAGAAGACAGGTCAAGGCAGGCAGAGGTCGGTAATCCAGAGGTACAGGTCGGCGGGCAGGCAGGCGGGCTCAGGGGCAGGCAGAGTGGTCAGGCAGGGGGACTCAGGGGCAGGCAGAGTGGTCAGGCAGGCGGGCTCAGGGGCAGGCAGAGTGGTCAGGCAGGCGGGCTCAGAGACAGGACAGGCAAGGCAAGGTTCAAAACCGGGAGGATGAGCAAAAAGAGAATAGATGCAGGAGTACGGTAGAACATGCTGGTTGACTTGAAAAACATCCCAAACGAACTGGCACCGAGAGACAGGAAACACAGGAATATATACACCAGGGAAAATAAGTGACGCCTGGAGGGGGTGGAGACAATCACAAGGCAGGTGAAACAGATCAGGATGTGACAATTCCTCCCCTTTGGTGTGTTTGCCTTATGATGGCTTCTCTTCCAAAGATGGTCTGAAAAGTATACTTTTGTCACAAAATAAAGACAGTCCACTTTCTGAAAATACAGAACACAGCGTTAACTGTTAATGTCTATATCTCTTCTCTCTCTTGACTAAAAGTGTGAACTCACTGTACTGTAATTCGCTTTAGATACAGCATCTGCCAAGTGGCTTATAACCTATTATATACTATGTGTCTTGTTAGGGAGTTGTGTAGTGTTGTAATGGGTCTCTCTCTGTGCTTGTGTCTCAAATTAAACACTACTCCCTGTATAGTGCACCACATGTGGAATAGTATTTAGGAAGCAGCCTGTGTCTGGGGAAAACTCTGATCCACCTTAACACAGCAACAGCTGCTGGGGATCAGGTCTGCTCTATGGAAGAGCACTGCCTTGCCTTGCTTTGACAAACACACTATAGAGGGGGAGAGAGACATCGAGAGATCAAACAGAAAGAGAGAGACGGACAGAAAGAGAGACAGAGGATGAGAGGGAGAGAGAGAGCTGGCAGGCAGGCAGTGTTTTTAGGGGTACAAATCTCTCCTTCATCTGTGGCTCTGATCACAATTTAACTGAACAAGCTCTGGAAACCCTAACATCTGAGTTCCTGCCTGCCCACCTGTTTGAGCAGGTGTGTTTGGGTATGTGTGTGTGTATGGTATAATGTTTCCTCTATAAAGGACACCGTGTGTGTTTGTTTGACCCTAGTGTAGTGAGTGTTGGGGTTAGAAGTGGCGACATGAGGATTTGAACAGGGTCTGTCACACTGTGCAGCCATACATCATCTGTCCAGTACTAATCTCGTTCCCAGACACTTTCACCCAAAGTCTGGTTTACCAACGCATCAAACTCTGCCTTCGTTAGCCAATACAAAGAGCCAGGAGAAACTCCCGCCGCGTAGACATTGGCTTAATCAGCATAATCTACCAACCAATCATCTTCTACGATGCCTTCCCCCTAACCCTATCCTGTACGCTAGCACACCACAAGCACAGAGCCACTCTTCGCAGTCGTGTGATTTGCTTAAATTAACTTCTTTGAGGTAGGGGGCAGTATTTTGACGTCCGGATGAAAAGCTTCCCCAAAGTAAACTGCCTGCTACTCAGGCCCAGAAGCTAGGATATGCATATAATTGGTTCTGGCTAGAAAACACTATACATTTTCTACAACTGTTAAAATAATGTCTTTGAGTATAACAGAACTGAAATGGCAGGCAAAACCCAGAGGACAAACCATCCCCCCCCAAAAAATTTCATCCTACCACTGATTTCAATGGTTGGCACTTGTATAATAGGGCAAAATCGTGCCCGATTTCTAGATGTCAACAGTCTTTAGAAAGAGTTTCAGGCTGGTTTTTGGAAAAATTAGCCAGAAATTGTAGTTTTTCTAGGTGGCTCCCATTTTGGCTGTGAATGAGAACCAGTTCTTTGGTATTTTTCTCCGGTAAAGACAATAATGATTCTCCGTCTTAAATGTTATCGTTTATTTGCGTATTAGGGTACCTAATGTTTGATTACAAATGTTGATTGACTTGTTTGGATACGTTTATCAGTAACGTTTGGGATTCACTTTGTATGCATTTTGAAGGAGGGAAAACGAGTGGATTATTGACTGAAGCGCGCCAGCTAAACTGAGTTTTTATGGATATAAAGGAGGAGTTTATCGAACAAAAGGACCATTTGTAATGTAACTGGGACCTTTTGGAGTGCCAACAGAAGAAGATCTTCAAAAGTAAGGCATATATTATATCGCTATTTATGACTTTCAACTCCATGGTTGAAAATGATTTGTTATGCATTTGTGTGATGGGTGCTGTCCTAAGATAATTGCATGGTTTGCTTTCGCCGTAAAGTCTTTTTGAAATCTGACACGCGGCTGGATTAACAAGTTAAGCTTTATTTTGATGTATTGCACTTGTGATTTCATGTCCCACTGATCCGCAAGAAGTTAAATGATGACAAATATTTTCCTCAGTAGGTCACTCCCATAGAATTCTATGGTCACTCCCACTAAGGCCAATTTTAAGTGGTTGATATCCCAGAGTTTTATGTGCTGTGCACAATAGCCTGCAGGTGAGGTTAGTCCAGTGTCAACCTGATCCATAGATTTAGGGCAACATTTTTGTGCGAAGTGCAAAAAATACCATAAACCTCATTATATTCTTGCACTGTGATTTAATCTGAAAATGTTCTTCAACGATGTCCGTTATAAGGAGCGGATTATGTAAGGGATAATCAACGAGAGGCTGTGTGTTCTATGGAAAACAATAAATGACTTGGAAGGTGTGTTCCACTAACGCATAGAGCCCTGAGTTGATAATCTCTTATATACTGTACCATGGCTATAATTTAACACATTTTTCATTTGCCAGTAGAAATGTGTTTAATATCCACTGAAGTAGGAAGCAAGTTTACTAGATAGCCACAGTAGTTGCCTTGGTAACCCAACAGACTTGCTAGTTTAGCTAACCAGACCATCAGTCCTAGCTTGCTATTATGAAAATCTAATTCAACAATGTCAATAATGTTTTCAATTCGATTTTGCTACCAAAAGCAGCATGGAACATAAGAATGAACGATAGTGTCATGTTTTGTCATAGATTGTCATGTCTCGTCCCTGTGCTTTCTCTTCTATTCGTTTCCCCCTGCTGTTCTTATTAGGTTCTTTCCCTCTCTCTATCTCTCTCCCTCTCTCTCTCTCTCTCTCTCTATCGTTCCGTTCCTGCTCCCAGCTGTTCCTCATTCTCCCAACTACCTCGTTTACTCTTTCACACCTGTCCCCTATTTTGCCCTCTGATTAAGTCCCTATTTCTCTCTCTGTTTCCGCTTCTGTCCTTGTCGGATCCTTGTTTGATGTTTGCTGTTCTGTGTCCTTGTTCCGTCCTGTCGTGTTTTTGCCTTCTTCAGATGCTGCGTGTGAGCAGGTGTCTCTATCAGCTACGGCCTGCGCCTACCCGAAGCGACCTGCAGTCTGTGGTCGCATCTCCTGTTGTTCCCCTCTACTGACTAGAGGATTTCAGTTATTCCTGTTTGGACATTACCTGTGAAAGAATTCAGGATTAATCGTTTTTTGTTAAGACTGGAATAAAACTCTGTTTCTGTTAAGTCGCTTTTGGGTCCTCATTCACCTGCATAACAGATAGCCATTGAATTCTACCGTGCTGATATACCGTGCGTTATAGGGAAATAATGCACGCTCTAGAATGGCCTTCAATCAGAAACAAATATTTAACAATGCCATGGTCTAATTGAAAAAACAGAGCAATATATAAATAGTTTCCTCTTCAAAATGCACAAGAAAGGTTTCATTGAATTCCCATGATAATGAGGTTTATGGTAAGTTTTCCACTTTGCAGTGACTCTGGTGGTAACAATACCCACACTATTACAATAATCACAGAGTGTGTGTGTGTGTGTGTGTGTGTGTGTGTGTGTGTGTGTGTGTGTGTGTGTGTGTGTGTGTGTGTGTGTGTGTGTGTGTGTGTGTGTGTGTGTGTGTGTGTGTGTGTGTGTGTGTGTGTGTGTGTGTGTGTGTGTGTGTGTCAGACCTGCAGATGGAGTTTGAAGAGCTGGTGTCCAGCGCCAGGAGACTAAGTCTCAGCAGCACAGAGAAGCAGAAGAGAGGAAGCATTGCCAATGCTGACTCCAAGATGGACCGCAAGAGAGAGGTAAGACAGCAATATGGTACGTTACGTTGATTCAGAGAGAAGTAACACAATGACCCATTTCTACTGAGCTGGGTCGAGCCAAGTCAAGCTAATCTGCACCAGGCTGGCCTGGTTATGCATCCTCTGTAGTTGACAGAACCCTGCTGGAACGCTGGAAAGAAAATATCTGAGCCAGAACAGTACTGTTTGGGTCGGCACCATAGTGTAAGAATGTGGTGTCAAAGTGTGTGTGTAGTTATCATGTGTACTTGTAATGTGTTGTGTGTTTAGTATTAGTTGTAATGTGTTGTGTGTTTAGTATTAGTTGTAATGTGTTGTGTGTTTAGTATTAGTTGTAATGTGTTGTGTGTTTAGTATTAGTTGTAATGTGTTGTGTGTTTAGTATTAGTTGTAATGTGTTGTGTGTTTAGTATTAGTAGTAATGTGTTGTGTGTTTAGTATTAGTTGTAATGTGTTGTGTGTTTAGTATTAGTTGTAATGTGTTGTGTGTTTAGTATTAGTTGTAATGTGTTGTGTGTTTAGTATTAGTTGTAATGTGTTGTGTGTTCCAGTCCCACTACATCGGAGCAGGTCCAGAGTTCCAGCATGTCTGTTTCAAGCCCTGTGGTCAGAGTCCTCTGGTGTCTCGTTACCTGCACCTCCAAGACATCCCTACACCCGCTGGATCTGACACACGCAGGATCAGACGCACTGAGATCACCAACCTCACATATCCTTACACACACACACACACACACACACACACACACACACACACACACACACACACACACACACACACACACACACACACACACACACACACACACACACACACACACACAGCACAAACACACACACAGGGGCGCCGGGAAAGTTAGGACGATTCTAAGGGCCTGTGACTGACAGGGGCCCTAAAAAATTATTAGAACATTAGGTTAGAAAAATGTAATATGAAATGATTAACCTATCATCATTAATAGAATATTTTATTTACAGAGCCTCTGTATTGCCTAACCCTCTATTTACATGAAATTGTTAGGTCCTGCCCCCAAACCAGGTGCAAATGGTACTTGCTAGCAGTGGAGCATCATGTCTCAGCTTCCTAAATAAAATTTGGCTTCCAAAAATGAAAAGAAAGACAGAAGAGAGAAAAGAAAGGGCGATTTTTCACAAAGGAAGGTGGGTGTAGTCCGTGAAATTGACCTGTTAGCTTAGTCCATAGTGAAATAGGCTACTTTTGCTCCCCTAACATTAGTTACTTAATATCTTCACATAAAATTCTGAGTGTTTACATATCACTCTTTTAGCCCTTCATTTAATCAATGCAGCAAACTTTTAGCAAGCTATTCATACTAAATCAGTTGTCCCTGCCCCTGCCAGGCCCAACAGCCCTGTCTCCCCATCCCCATACCCCTGAACCAGCCCTGTCTCCCATCCCCATACCCCTGAACCAGCCCTGTCTCCCATCCCCATACCCCTGAACCAGCCCTGTCTCCCATCCCCATACCCCTGAACCAGCCCTGTCTCCCATCCCCATACCCCTGAACCAGCCCTGTCTCCCATCCCCATACCCCTGGACCAGCCCTGTCTCCCATCCCCATACCCCTGAACCAGCCCTGTCTCCCCATCCCCATACCCCTGAACCAGCTCTGTCTCCCATCCCCATACCCCTGAACCAGCCCTGTCTCTCCATCCCCATACCCCTGAACCAGCCCTGTCTCTCCATCCCCATACCCCTGAACCAGCCCTGTCTCCCCATCCCCATACCCCTGAACCAGCCCTGTCTCCCCATCCCCATACCCCTGAACCAGCCCTGTCTCCCCATCCCCATACCCCTGAACCAGCCCTGTCTCCCCATCCCCATACCTCTGAACCAGCCCTGTCTCCCCATCCCCATACCCCTGAACCAGCCCTGTCTCCCCATCCCCATACCCCTGAACCAGCCCTGTCTCCCATCCCCATACCCCTGAACCAGCCCTGTCTCCCATCCCCATAACCCTGAACCAGCCCTGTCTCCCCATCCCCATACCCCTGAACCAGCCCTACTCCCAACTGAAGAAGAAGGTGAGCAGCATTGTGTTGAATGACATGTCAGTTGGCATAATTGCAGGTACTGCAATACATTGAGGACGGGAATGGGATTCTCCAGTCAGGAAAAATCTCCCTTGACACTGAGGCAGCCAATATCAGAGCCTTAAAGGAAGAGGCTCTTAGAGATGGATGGGAGTCTCTCCTGTCTGAGGCAACACTGATTCTCCCCAAATGGATGTTGCACCTCAATTTAGCAAGGAACACAGCCGCCAGAGGAAATGGAAGAGATTCCAAATGAAATCGAATCAAATGTATTTGTCACATACACATGGTTAGCAGATGTTAATGTGAGTGTAGTGAAATGCTTGTGCTTCTAGTTCCGACAATGTAGTAATAACCAATGAGTAATCTAACCTAACAATTCCAAAACGACTACCTTATACACACAAGTGTAAAGGGATAAAGAATATGTACATAAAGATATATGAATGAGTGATGGTACAGAACGGCATAGGCCAGATGCAGTAGATGGTATCGAGTACAGTATATACATATGAGATGAGTAATGCAAGATATGTAAACAAAGTGGCATAGTTTAAAGTGGCCAGTGATACATGTATTACATAAAGATGCAGTAGATGATATAGAGTACAGTATATACATATACATATGAGATGAGTAATGTAGGGTATGTAAACATTATATTAAGTAGCATTGTTTAAAGTGGCTAGTGATATATTTTACATCAATTCCCATCAATTCCCATAATTAAAGTGGCTGGAGTTGAGTCAGTGTGTTGGCAGCAGCCACTCATTGTGGCTGTTTAACAGTCTGATGGTGGCTGTTTAACAGTCTGATGGCCTTGAGATAGAAGCTGTTTTTCAGTCTCTCGGTCCCTGCTTTAATGCACCTGTACTGACCTCGCCTTCTGGATGATAGCAGGGTGAACAGGCAGTGGCTCGGGTGGTTGTTGTCCTTGATGATCTTTATGGCCTTCCTGTGACATCGGGTGGTGTAGGTGTCCTGGAGGGCAGGTAGTTTGCCCCGGTGATGCGTTGTGCAGACCTCACTACCCTCTGGAGAGCCTTACGGTTGCGGGCGGAGCAGTTGCCGTACCAGGCGGTGATACAGCCCGACAGGATGTTCTCGATTGTGCATCTGTAGAAGTTTGTGAGTGCTTTTGGTGACAAGCCAAATTTCTTCAGCCTCCTAAGGTTGAAGAGGCGCTGCTGCGCCTTCTTCACCACGCTGTCTGTGTGGGTGGACCAATTCAGTTTGTCCGTGATGTGTACGCTGAGGAACTTAAAACTTACTACCCTCTCCACTACTGTCCCATCGATGTGGATAGGGGGGTGCTCCCTCTGCTGTTTCCTGAAGTCCACAATCATGATGACACCTCTCAAGAGGAGACAGCTCAGGACAGTGCAGCAAAGGTGTTTCGGAACAGTGTTTTTTACTGCTATAGACAACATCATAAGTGACTTGGACACTCGGTTTCACACCACTGCAAAAATTGTAGAATCATTTTCTAATGTTCCTAAAGTTGGTCAGATTAGTGAGGATCAAGTCCCTTCTGTCTGCCAACCACTGATCACGATGTATTCCAGAGATCTGACACCTGAGTTTCAACATGAAGTAAGACACACTGTATATGCTGCCACTTCCCCCCCCTAACTTGTCCCCTCTTTGTCTCCTGACACCTGAACACTGTATATGCTGACACTCCCCCCCTAACTTGTCCCCTCTTTGTCTCCTGACACCTGAACACTGTATATGCTGACACTCCCCCCCCTAACTTGTCCCCTCTTTGTCTCCTGACACCTGAACACTGTATATGCTGACACTCCCCCCTAACTTGTCCCCTCTTTGTCTCCTGACACCTGAACACTGTATATGCTGACACTCCCCCTAACTTGTCCCCTCTGTGTCTCCTGACACCTGAACACTGTATATGCTGACACTTCCCCCCTAACTTGTCCCCTCTTTGTCTCCTGAATGCAATTTGTAAAATGCAGCTGAAAAAGCATTTTTGGAGAAGTGTGCATTGCTTTACGTATATTTTGCACACTGCCTGTGACTGTTGCTGGTGGTGAGAGAGCTTTCAGTAAGCTAGAACTGATTTAAACAACTATTTGAGGTCCACTATGTCCCAGGACAGGCTTTGCAGTCTTGCCATGCTGTCCATTGAAAGTCAGTTAGCTAGACTTGATCAGTGACTTTGCTAGCTAGAAGGCTCAGCGCTGGGCTCTTGGTGAGTAAGGCTGAGCAAGGCCCAGTGATAACTGTTGACACTCCCCCCTAACTTGTCCCTCTTTGTCTCCTGACACCTAAATGGTATGACTGTGGATGTTGGATCACTACATCACTACACTACATGATGTTCACAGGCTGAGAACAAGACTGAGAACAGACAGAGAACAAGATGTATCTCAAAGTAATGGCTGGATTACCATATAATTTGTTGTGCCCAATCAAGACCCCAAGTGGAAGAAACCTATTGATTTGGTGACCCCTTGACCTTTCCTGTTGCACCAACATCAGGCCTTTTCATTTTCCATTTAATTTTGTTTTCCGTTTTCCATTTCCACTTTTCCAGCTGCTTATTTTCCAGTTGGTATGTTACTTAGTTCAGACATCTGCTGCTGATTTGATTATTTTGTTTGTTATATCATTCTATAGATGACAATGTTCTTTTATTTTAATTGAAGAGGTTAATGTATATTGAAGTTATATTTATTGTAAGTTATTCATTCATGTTAAGAGAATTTTCCATTCAAGAATATTACCATTAAAATTACATTTAGACTGGCCTTCAGCACATTTCTTATAGAGGGTATGTTGCATGCATGTCTGCACAGGGTTATATTTTCACAGCTCACTGGCAGTAAATATCGGACAGTAAATATTGGATGACAAGAGAGTTGCAAGCCTGCAAAGGTAGAGTTATTTAAGGCTTTTAATGGGTCGATTGGGTTCTGAAGGTGTGTGGTTACAGCAAATGTGCAGGGTGGGTGTTGCCTGTGGTGGTGGGGTCCAATGTGATATACTTTCATGGAGCCCAAAATCCCTGGCGGCGCCCCTGCACGCGCACACACAAACACACACACACACACGCACACACACAGCACAGACACAAACACACGCGCGCGCGCACGCACACACACACACGCGCACGCACACACACGCGCACGCACACACACACACACACACACACACACACACACACACACACACACACACACACACACACACACACACACACACACACACACACACACACACACACACACACACACACACACACACACACACACACACACACAGCACAGACACGAACACATGTTGTTTTGCACGCAGCTGGAACACTGTATTTATGCTGAGAACAACATGTAAAAACATACTCTTAAACATGCTAATAAAACGTGCATGGACTATGTGAGACTGTACTTTACTGGAGTTAATGAACCACTTAATGAACCTGGCACAGGAGAAGACGGGAGGGCTGAGTACGGCTTTTTCTCACCATATTCTGACTGTAAAACTCTGAGATAATCATAGTTTGGGACCTGATAGGTTTTAATGAAATGTAATATAAGTTAGATAGAGATACACTATATGTACAAAATTATTTGGACACCCCTTCAAATTAGTGCATTTAGCTGTTTCAGCCACACCCTTTGCTGACAGGAGTATAAAATCAAGCACACAGCATGCAATCTCCATAGACAAACATTGGCAGTAGAACGGCCTTACTGAAGAGATCAGTGGCTTTCAGCATGGCACCGTCAGGATGTCACCTTTCCAACAAGTCAGTTTGTCAAATTTCTGCTCTGCTAGAGCTGCCCCGGTCAACCGAACGGGACCATCTAGTGCTAAAAATGGTCTGTCCTGGGTTTCCATGGCCGAGCAGCCGCACACAAGCCTAAGATCACCATGCGCAATGGGTTTGGCCAGGAGAACGCTACCTGCCTATTGCATAGTGCCAACTGTAAAGTTTGGTTAAGGAGGAATACTGGTCTGGGGCTGTTTTTTAGGGTTTGGGCTATGCCCCTTTGATCCAGTGAAGGAAAATCTTAACGCTGTTATGCAGGTGAATGAGGACCCAAAAGCGACTTGGCGAAAACAGAGTCTTTATTCCAGTAAAGGAAATATGCAATACTCCTAGACAAATCGGAGCGGTAAACAAAGCATAAAAAGCAATGCCACTCGTAATGACGAGGACAGACTGGAGACTCGACCATAAACTGTAGGTTGCCTCGGGAAGGCACTGACCGTAGCAGACTCAGACACCTGCTCACCACGCAGCATCTGAGGGAAACACGACACGACAGGGCGAGACAAAGACACAGCACGGTGAACAATATACAAGGATCCGACAGGACAGAAACGGAAGACAAGGGGAGAAATAGGGACTCTAATCAGAGGAAAAGATAGGGAACAGGTGTGGAAAGACTAAATGATTGATTAGGGGAATAGGAACAGCTGGGAGCAGGAACGGAACGATAGAGAGAAGAGAGAGAGGGAGGAAGAGAGAAAAAAAGGAACGAACCTAAAAAGACCAGCAGGGGGAAAACGAACAGAAGGGAAAGCAAAATGACAAGACAATATAAGACAAAACATGACAGTACCCCCCCACTCACCGAGCGCCTCCTGGCGCACTCGAGGAGGAATCCTGGCGGCAAACGGAGGAAATCATCAATCAGCGAACGGTCCAGCACGTCCCGAGACGGGACCCAACTCCTCTCCTCAGGACCGTAACCCTCCCAATCCACTAAGTATTGGTGACCCCGTCCCCGAGAACGCATGTCCATGATCCTACGTACCTTGTAAATAGGTGCGCTCTCGACAAGGACGGGAGGGGGGGAGGGAAGACGAACGGGGGTGCGAAGAAAGGGCTTCACACAGGAGACATGGAAGACAGGATGGACGCGATGAAGATGTCGCGGAAGAAGCAGTCGCACAGCGACAGGATTGACGACCTGGGAGACACGGAACGGACCAATGAACCGCGGAGTCAACTTACGAGAAGCTGTCGTAAGAGGAAGGTTGCGAGTGGAAAGCCACACTCTCTGGCCGCAACAATACCTAGGACTCTTAATCCTACGTTTATTGGCGGCTCTCACAGTCTGTGCCCTGTAACGGCAAAGTGCAGACCTCACCCTCCTCCAGGTGCGCTCACAACGTTGGACAAACGCTTGACCGGAGGGAACGCTGGACTCGGCAAGCTGGGATGAGAACAGAGGAGGCTGGTAACCCAGACTACTCTGAAACGGAGATAACCCGGTAGCAGACGAAGGAAGCGAGTTGTGAGCGTATTCTGCCCAGGGGAGCTGTTCTGCCCAAGACGCAGGGTTTCTGAAAGAAAGGCTGCGTAGTATGCGACCAATCGTCTGATTGGCCCTCTCTGCTTGACCGTTAGACTGGGGATGAAACCCGGAAGAGAGACTGACGGACGCACCAATCAAACGACAGAACTCCCTCCAAAACTGTGACGTGAATTGCGGGCCTCTGTCTGAAACGGCGTCTAACGGGAGGCCATGAATTCTGAACACATTCTCGATGATGATTTGTGCCGTCTCCTTAGCGGAAGGAAGTTTAGCGAGGGGAATGAAATGTGCCGCCTTAGAGAACCTATCGACAACCGTAAGAATCACAGTCTTCCCCGCAGACAAAGGCAGACCGGTAATGAAGTCTAGGGCGATGTGAGACCATGGTCGAGAAGGAATGGGAAGCGGCCTGAGACGACCGGCAGGAGGAGAGTTACCTGACTTAGTCTGCGCGCAGTCCGAACAAGCAGCCACGAAACGGCGCGTGTCACGCTCCTGAGTAGGCCACCAAAAGCGCTGGCGAATAGAAGCAAGAGTACCTCGAACGCCGGGATGACCAGCTAACTTGGCAGAGTGAGCCCACTGAAGAACAGCCAGACGAGTAGAAACAGGAACGAAAAGAAGGTTACTAGGACAAGCGCGCGGCGACGCAGTGTGCGTGAGTGCTTGCTTAACCTGTCTTTCAATTCCCCAGACTGTCAACCCGACAACACGCCCATAAGGAAGAATCCCCTCGGGATCAGTAGAAGCCACAGAAGAACTAAAAAGACGGGATAAGGCATCAGGCTTGGTGTTCTTACTACCCGGACGGTAAGAAATCACAAACTCGAAACGAGCGAAAAACAACGGCCAACGAGCTTGACGAGCATTAAGTCGTTTGGCAGAACGGATGTACTCAAGGTTCTTATGGTCTGTCCAAACGACAAAAGGAACGGTCGCCCCCTCCAACCACTGTCGCCATTCGCCTAGGGCTAAGCGGATGGCGAGCAGTTCGCGGTTACCCACATCATAGTTGCGTTCAGATGGCGACAGGCGATGAGAAAAATAAGCGCAAGGATGAACCTTATCGTCAGACTGGAAGCGCTGGGATAGAATGGCTCCCACGCCTACCTCTGAAGCGTCAACCTCGACAATGAATTGTCTAGTGACGTCAGGAGTAACGAGGATAGGAGCGGACGTAAAACGTTCTTTTAGAAGATCAAAAGCTCCCTGGGCGGAACCGGACCACTTAAAACACGTCTTGACAGAAGTAAGAGCTGTGAGAGGGGCAGCAACTTGACCGAAATTACGAATGAAACGCCGATAGAAATTAGCGAAACCTAGAAAGCGCTGCAACTCGACACGTGACCTTGGAACGGGCCACTCACTGACAGCTTGGACCTTAGTGGAATCCATCTGAATGCCTTCAGCGGAAATAACAGAGCCGAGAAAAGTAACGGAGGAGACATGAAAAGAGCACTTCTCAGCCTTCACGTAGAGACAATTCTCTAAAAGGCGCTGGAGTACACGTCGAACGTGCTGAACATGAATCTCGAGTGACGGTGAAAAAATCAGGATATCGTCAAGGTAGACAAAAACAAAGATGTTCAGCATGTCTCTCAGAACATCATTAACTAATGCCTGAAAAACAGCTGGCGCATTGGCGAGACCAAACGGCAGAACCCGGTACTCAAAATGCCCTAACGGAGTGTTAAACGCCGTTTTCCACTCGTCCCCCTCTCTGATGCGCACGAGATGGTAAGCGTTACGAAGGTCCAACTTAGTAAAGCACCTGGCTCCCTGCAGAATCTCGAAGGCTGATGACATAAGGGGAAGCGGATAACGATTCTTAACCGTTATGTCATTCAGCCCTCGATAATCCACGCAGGGGCGCAGAGTACCGTCCTTCTTCTTAACAAAAAAAAACCCCGCCCCGGCCGGAGAGGAAGAAGGCACTACGGTACCGGCGTCAAGAGACACAGACAAATAATCCTCGAGAGCCTTACGTTCGGGAGCCGACAGAGAGTATAGTCTACCCCGAGGAGGAGTGGTCCCCGGAAGGAGATCAATACTACAATCATACGACCGGTGAGGAGGAAGGGAGTTGGCTCGGGACCGACTGAAGACCGTGCGCAGATCATGATATTCCTCCGGCACTCCTGTCAAATCGCCAGGTTCCTCCTGAGAAGTGGGGACAGAAGAAACGGGAGGGATAGCAGACATTAAACACTTCACATGACAAGAAACGTTCCAGGATAGGATAGAATTACTAGACCAATTAATAGAAGGATTATGACAAACTAGCCAGGGATGACCCAAAACAACAGGAGTAAAAGGTGAACGAAAAATCAAAAAAGAAATAGTCTCACTGTGGTTACCAGATACTGTGAGGGTTAAAGGTAGTGTCTCATATCTGATACTGGGGAGATGACTACCATCTAAGGCGAACATGGGCGTAGGCTTGTCTAACTCTCTGAAAGGAATGTCATGTTTCCGAGCCCATGCTTCGTCCATAAAACAACCCTCAGCCCCAGAGTCTATCAAGGCACTGCATGTAGCACCCGAACCGGTCCAGCGTAGATGGACCGACATAGTAGTACAGGATCTAGATGGAGAGACCTGAGTAGTAGCGCTCACCAGTAGCCCTCCGCTTACTGATGAGCTCTGGCTTTACTGGACATGAATTGACAAAATGTCCAGCAAGTCCGCAATAGAGGCACAGGCGGTTGGTGATCCTCCGTTCCCTCTCCTTAGTCGAGATGCGAATACCTCCCAGCTGCATGGGCTCAGTCTCAGAGCCAGAGGAGGGAGATGGTTGCGATGCGGAGCAGGGAAACACCGTTAACGCGAGCTCTCTTCCACGAGCTTGGTGACGAAGATCTACCCGTCGTTCTATGCGGATGGCGAGAGCAATCAAAGAGTCCACACTGGAAGGAACCTCCCGGGAGAGAATCTCATCTTTAACCACTGCGTGGAGTCCCTCCAGAAAACGAGCGAGCAGCGCCGGCTCGTTCCAGTCACTAGAGGCAGCAAGAGTGCGAAACTCTATAGAGTAATCCGTTATGGATCGATCACCTTGGCATAGGGAAGCCAGGGCCCTAGAAGCCTCCCTACCAAAAACTGAACGGTCAAAAACCCGAATCATCTCCTCTTTAAAGTTCTGGTAATTGTTAGAACAATCAGCCCTTGCCTCCCAGATAGCTGTGCCCCACTCTCGAGCCCGGCCAGTAAGGAGTGATATGACGTAAGCAACCC
>NW_025747310.1:52500-61572 GCF_021184085.1 Oncorhynchus gorbuscha
GAAGCTGTGACATTCTCCTCTGGTTCTGAGAAGCTGTGGCATTCTCCTCTGGTTCTGAGAAGCTGTGACATTCTCCTCTGGTTCTGAGAAGCTGTGACATTCTCTGGTTCTGAGAAGCTATGACATTCTCCTCTGGTTCTGACAAGCTATGACATTCTCCTCTGGTTCTGACAATATGTGACATTCTCCTCTGGTTCTGAGAAGCTATGACATTCGCCTCTGGTTCTGACAAGCTATGACATTCTCCTCTGGTTCTGACAAGCTATGACATTCTCCTTTGGTTCTGACAAGCTATGACATTCTCCTCTGGTTCTGACAAGCTATGACATTCTCCTCTGGTTCTGACAATATGTGACATTCTCCTCTGGTTCTGAGAAGCTATGACATTGTCCTCTGGTTCTAAGAAGCTATGACATTCTCCTCTGGTTCTGAGAAGCTGTTACATTCTTCTCTGGTTGTGAGAAGCTGTGACATTCTCCTCTGGTTCTGACAAGCTGTGACATTCTCTTCTGGTTCTGAGAAGCTGTTACATTCTTCTCTGGTTCTGAGAAGCTGTGACATTCTCCTCTGTTTCTGAGAAGCTGTGACATTCTCCTCTGGTTCTGAGAAGCTGTGGCATTCTCCTCTGGTTCTGAGAAGCTGTGACATTCTCCTCTGGTTCTGAGAAGCTGTGACATTCTCTGGTTCTGAGAAGCTATGACATTCTCCTCTGGTTCTGAGAAGCTGTGACATTCTCCTATGGTTCTGAGAAGCTGTGACATTCTCCTATGGTTCTGAGAAGCTGTGACATTCTCCTCTGGTTCTGACAAGCTATGACATTCGCCTCTGGTTCTGACAATATGTGACATTCTCCTCTGGTTCTGAGAAGCTATGACATTCGCCTCCGGTTCTGACAATATGTGACATTCTCCTCTGGTTCTGAGAAGCTATGACATTTGCCTCTGGTTCTGACAAGCTATGACATTCTCCTCTGGTTCTGACAATATCTGACATTCTCCTCTGGTTCTGAGAAGCTATGACATTCGCCTCTGGTTCTGACAAGCTATGACATTCTCCTCTGGTTCTGACAAGCTATGACATTCTCCTCTGGTTCTGACAAGCTATGACATTCTCCTCTGGTTCTGACAATATGTGACATTCTCCTCTGGTTCTGAGAAGCTATGACATTCGCCTCTGGTTCTGACAAGCTATGACATTCTCCTCTGGTTCTGACAAGCTATGACATTCTCCTTTGGTTCTGACAAGCTATGACATTCTCCTCTGGTTCTGACAAGCTATGACATTCTCCTCTGGTTCTGACAATATGTGACATTCTCCTCTGGTTCTGAGAAGCTATGACATTGTCCTCTGGTTCTAAGAAGCTATGACATTCTCCTCTGGTTCTGACAAGCTATGACATTCTCCTCTGGTTCTGACAAGCTATGACATTCTCCTCTGGTTCTGACAATATGTGACATTCTCCTCTGGTTCTGAGAAGCTATGACATTCGCCTCTGGTTCTGACAAGCTATGACATTCGCCTCTGGTTCTGACAAGCTATGACATTCTCCTCTGGTTCTGAGAAGCTATGACATTCGCCTCTGGTTCTGACAAGCTATGACATTCTCCTCTGGTTCTGAGAAGCTATGATATTCGCCTCTGGTTCTGACAAGCTATGACATTCTCCTCTGGTTCTGACAATATGTGACATTCTCCTCTGGTTCTGAGAAGCTATGACATTCTCCTCTGGTTCTGACAAGCTATGATATTCTCCTCTGGTTCTGACAATATGTGACATTCTCCTCTGGTTCTGAGAAGCTATGACATACTCCTCTGGTTCTGAGAAGCTATGACATTCTCCTCTGGTTCTGACAAGCTATGACATTCTCCTCTGGTTCTGACAAGCTATGACATTCGCCTCTGGTTCTGACAATATGTGACATTCTCCTCTGGTTCTGAGAAGCTATGACATTCGCCTCCGGTTCTGACAATATGTGACATTCTCCTCTGGTTCTGAGAAGCTATGACATTTGCCTCTGGTTCTGACAAGCTATGACATTCTCCTCTGGTTCTGACAATATCTGACATTCTCCTCTGGTTCTGAGAAGCTATGACATTCGCCTCTGGTTCTGACAAGCTATGACATTCTCCTCTGGTTCTGACAAGCTATGACATTCTCCTCTGGTTCTGACAAGCTATGACATTCTCCTCTGGTTCTGACAATATGTGACATTCTCCTCTGGTTCTGAGAAGCTATGACATTCGCCTCTGGTTCTGACAAGCTATGACATTCTCCTCTGGTTCTGACAAGCTATGACATTCTCCTTTGGTTCTGACAAGCTATGACATTCTCCTCTGGTTCTGACAAGCTATGACATTCTCCTCTGGTTCTGACAATATGTGACATTCTCCTCTGGTTCTGAGAAGCTATGACATTGTCCTCTGGTTCTAAAAGCTATGACATTCTCCTCTGGTTCTGACAAGCTATGACATTCTCCTCTGGTTCTGACAAGCTATGACATTCTCCTCTGGTTCTGACAATATGTGACATTCTCCTCTGGTTCTGAGAAGCTATGACATTCGCCTCTGGTTCTGACAAGCTATGACATTCTCCTCTGGTTCTGACAAGCTATGACATTCTCCTTTGGTTCTGACAAGCTATGACATTCTCCTCTGGTTCTGACAAGCTATGACATTCTCCTCTGGTTCTGACAATATGTGACATTCTCCTCTGGTTCTGAGAAGCTATGACATTGTCCTCTGGTTCTAAGAAGCTATGACATTCTCCTCTGGTTCTGAGAAGCTGTTACATTCTTCTCTGGTTGTGAGAAGCTGTGACATTCTCCTCTGGTTCTGACAAGCTGTGACATTCTCTTCTGGTTCTGAGAAGCTGTTACATTCTTCTCTGGTTCTGAGAAGCTGTGACATTCTCCTCTGTTTCTGAGAAGCTGTGACATTCTCCTCTGGTTCTGAGAAGCTGTGACATTCTCCTCTGGTTCTGAGAAGCTGTGACATTCTCCTCTGGTTCTGAGAAGCTGTGACATTCTCTGGTTCTGAGAAGCTATGACATTCTCCTCTGGTTCTGACAAGCTATGACATTCTCCTCTGGTTCTGACAATATGACATTCTCCTCTGGTTCTGAGAAGCTATGACATTCGCCTCTGGTTCTGACAAGCTATGACATTCTCCTCTGGTTCTGACAAGCTATGACATTCTCCTTTGGTTCTGACAAGCTATGACATTCTCCTCTGGTTCTGACAAGCTATGACATTCTCCTCTGGTTCTGACAATATGTGACATTCTCCTCTGGTTCTGAGAAGCTATGACATTGTCCTCTGGTTCTAAGAAGCTATGACATTCTCCTCTGGTTCTGAGAAGCTGTTACATTCTTCTCTGGTTGTGAGAAGCTGTGACATTCTCCTCTGGTTCTGACAAGCTGTGACATTCTCTTCTGGTTCTGAGAAGCTGTTACATTCTTCTCTGGTTCTGAGAAGCTGTGACATTCTCCTCTGTTTCTGAGAAGCTGTGACATTCTCCTCTGGTTCTGAGAAGCTGTGGCATTCTCCTCTGGTTCTGAGAAGCTGTGACATTCTCCTCTGGTTCTGAGAAGCTGTGACATTCTCTGGTTCTGAGAAGCTATGACATTCTCCTCTGGTTCTGAGAAGCTGTGACATTCTCCTATGGTTCTGAGAAGCTGTGACATTCTCCTATGGTTCTGAGAAGCTGTGACATTCTCCTCTGGTTCTGACAAGCTATGACATTCTCCTCTGGTTCTGACAATATGTGACATTCTCCTCTGGTTCTGAGAAGCTATGACATTCGCCTCCGGTTCTGACAATATGTGACATTCTCCTCTGGTTCTGAGAAGCTATGACATTTGCCTCTGGTTCTGACAAGCTATGACATTCTCCTCTGGTTCTGACAATATCTGACATTCTCCTCTGGTTCTGAGAAGCTATGACATTCGCCTCTGGTTCTGACAAGCTATGACATTCTCCTCTGGTTCTGACAAGCTATGACATTCTCCTCTGGTTCTGACAAGCTATGACATTCTCCTCTGGTTCTGACAATATGTGACATTCTCCTCTGGTTCTGAGAAGCTATGACATTCGCCTCTGGTTCTGACAAGCTATGACATTCTCCTCTGGTTCTGACAAGCTATGACATTCTCCTTTGGTTCTGACAAGCTATGACATTCTCCTCTGGTTCTGACAAGCTATGACATTCTCCTCTGGTTCTGACAATATGTGACATTCTCCTCTGGTTCTGAGAAGCTATGACATTGTCCTCTGGTTCTAAGAAGCTATGACATTCTCCTCTGGTTCTGACAAGCTATGACATTCTCCTCTGGTTCTGACAAGCTATGACATTCTCCTCTGGTTCTGACAATATGTGACATTCTCCTCTGGTTCTGAGAAGCTATGACATTCTTCTCTGGTTCTGACAAGCTATGACATTCTCCTCTGGTTCTGACAAGCTATGACATTCTCCTTTGGTTCTGACAAGCTATGACATTCTCCTCTGGTTCTGACAAGCTATGACATTCTCCTCTGGTTCTGACAATATGTGACATTCTCCTCTGGTTCTGAGAAGCTATGACATTGTCCTCTGGTTCTAAGAAGCTTGACATTCTCCTCTGGTTCTGAGAAGCTGTTACATTCTTCTCTGGTTGTGAGAAGCTGTGACATTCTCCTCTGGTTCTGACAAGCTGTGACATTCTCTTCTGGTTCTGACAAGCTGTGACATTCTTCTCTGGTTCTGAGAAGCTGTGACATTCTCCTCTGGTTCTGACAATATGTGACATTCTCCTCTGGTTCTGAGAAGCTGTGACATTCTCCTCTGGTTCTGAGAAGCTGTGACATTCTCCTCTGGTTCTGAGAATATCTGACATTCTCTCTGGTTCTGAGAAGCTATGACATTCTCCTCTGGTTCTGAGAAGCTGTGACATTCTCCTCTGGTTCTGAGTATGACATTCTCCTCTGGTTCTGAGAAGCTGTGACATTCTCCTCTGGTTCTGATAAGCTGTGACAGTCTCTCTGGTTCTGAGAAGCTGTGACATTCTCCTCTGGTTCTGAGAAGCTGTGACATTCTCCTCTGGTTCTGAGAAGCTGTGACATTCTCCTCTGGTTCTGAGAAGCTGTGACATTCATTCTCCTCTGGTTCTGAGAAGCTATGACATTCTCCTCTGGTTCTGAGAAGCTATGACATTCTCCTCTGGTTCTGACAAGCTATGACATTCTCCTCTGGTTCTGACAAGCTATGACATTCTCCTCTGGTTCTGACAAGCTATGTGACATTCTCCTCTGGTTCTGAGACATTCTCCTCTGGTTCTGACAAGCTATGACATTCTCCTCTGGTTCTGACAAGCTATGACATTCTCCTCTGGTTCTGACAAGCTATGACATTCTCCTCTGGTTCTGACAAGCTATGACATTCTCCTCTGGTTCTGACAATATGTGACATTCTCCTCTGGTTCTGAGAAGCTATGACATTGTCCTCTGGTTCTAAGAAGCTATGACATTCTCCTCTGGTTCTGAGAAGCTGTGACATTCTCCTCTGGTTCTGACAAGCTGTGACATTCTCTTCTGGTTCTGAGACATTACATTCTCTCTGGTTCTGAGAAGCTGACATTCTCCTCTGTTTCTGAGAAGCTGTGACATTCTCCTCTGGTTCTGAGAAGCTGAGAAGCTGTGACATTCTCCTCTGGTTCTGACAAGCTGTGACATTCTCCTCTGGTTCTGAGAAGCTATGACATTCTCCTCTGGTTCTGACATTCTCCTCTGGTTCTGAGAAGCTCTGGTGACATTCTCCTCTGGTTCTGAGAAGCTGTGACATTCTGAGAAGCTCCTCTGGTTCTGAGAAGCTGTGACATTCTCCTCTGGTTCTGACAAGCTGAGAAGCTGAAGCTGTAACATTCTCTGGTTCTGAGAAGCTGTGACATTCTCCTCTGGTTCTGAGACAATATGTGACAGCTGATGACATTCTCCTCTGGTTCTGACAAGCTATGACATTCTCCTCTGGTTCTGACATTGACAAGCTGACATTCTCCTCTGGTTCTGACAAGCTATGACATTCTCCTCTGGTTCTGACAATATGACATTCTCCTCTGGTTCTGAGAAGCTATGACATTGTCCTCTGGTTCTAAGAAGCTATGCCATTCTCCTCTGGTTCTGAGAAGCTGTGACATTCTCCTCTGGTTCTGAGAAGCTGTGACATTCTCTCGTTCTAAGAAGCTGTGACATTCTCCTCTGGTTCTGAGAAGCTATGACATTCTCTACTGGTTCTGAGAAGCTGTGACATTCTCTGGTTCTGAGAAGCTGTGACATTCTCTGATTCTGAGAAGCTGTTACATTCTTCTCTGGTTCTGAGAAGCTGTGACATTCTCCTCTGGTTCTGACAAGCTGTGACATTCTCTTCTGGTTCTGAGAAGCTGTGACATTCTCCTCTGGTTCTGAGAAGCTGTGACATTCTCTGGTTCTGAGAAGCTATGACATTCTCCTCTGTTTCTGAGAAGCTGTGACATTCTCCTCTGGTTCTGAGAAGCTGTGGCATTCTCCTCTGGTTCTGAGAAGCTGTGCCATTCTCCTCTGGTTCTGAGAAGCTGTGACATTCTCTGTTTCTGAGAAGCTATGTCATTCTCCTCTGGTTCTGAGAAGCTGTGACATTCTCCTCTGGTTCTGAGAAGCTGTGACATTCTCCTCTGGTTCTGAGAAGCTGTGACAGTATCTTCTGGTTCTGAGAAGCTGTGACATTCTCCTCTGGTTCTGAGAAGCTGTGACATTCTCCTCTGGTTCTGAGAAGCTGTGACATTCTCTGTTTCTGAGAAGCTATGACATTCTCCTCTGGTTCTGAGAAGCTGTGACATTCTCCTCTGGTTCTGAGAAGCTGTGACATTCTCCTCTGGTTCTGAGAAGCTGTGACAGTATCTTCTGGTTCTGAGAAGCTGTGACATTCTCCTCTGGTTCTGAGAAGCTGTGACATTCTCCTCTGGTTCTGAGAAGCTGTGACAGTCTCCTCTAGTTCTGAGAAGCTGTGACATTCTCCTCTGGTTCTGAGAAGCTGTGACATTCTCCTCTGGTTCTGAGAAGCTGTGACATTCTCCTCTGGTTCTGAGAAGCTGTGACATTCTCTGGTTCTGAGAAGCTGTGACAGTCTCTTCTAGTTCTGAGAAGCTGTGACATTCTCCTCTGGTTCTGAGAAGCTGTGACATTCTCCTCTGGTTCTGAGAAGCTGTGACATTCTCCTCTGGTTCTGAGAAGCTGTGACATTCTCTGGTTCTGAGAAGCTGTGACAGTCTCCTCTAGTTCTGAGAAGCTGTGACATTCTCCTCTGGTTCTGAGAAGCTGTGACATTCTCCTCTGGTTCTGAGAAGCTGTGACATTCTCCTCTGGTTCTGAGAAGCTGTGACATTCTCTGGTTCTGAGAAGCTGTGACATTCTCCTCTGGTTCTGAGAAGCTGTGACATTCTCCTCTGGTTCTGAGAAGCTGTGACATTCTCTGGTTCTGAGAAGCTGTGACATTCTCCTCTGGTTCTGAGAAGCTGTGACATTCTCCTCTGGTTCTGAGAAGCTGTCACATTCTCCTCTGGTTCTCACCATGTGATGTGTTGACTTCCCTGTGAGATATCAATAACTGTGCTTTGTCAGAAGTTTATATTCCCCAGTGTTTCTGTTTCAGGATCCCTAGAAAACACACACACACGCACATGCACACACACATACACACACAGACCTTAGAAGTCCTTTGACTGACAAACAATTATCAAAACTATGGAGCAAAACAAGAAGTTTACATCATCTGCTTTCAACTTCGCAGCCCAAACCACCCACACACGCACATGCACACACACAGCCCAAACCACACTGGTATTTAAATGTTGATTTGAGTAATCTCTAACATCCTCCTGTTGATAAACATAGTTATGATTGATGAGCAATATTCTGGCTGCCTGATGGACTGGTTTGGCTGTGTGTGTGTGTGTGTGTGTGTGTGTGTGTGTGTGTGTGTGTGTGTGTGTGTGTGTGTGTGTGTGTGTGTGTGTGTGTGTGTGTGTGTGTGTGTGTGTGTGTGTGTGTGTGTGTGTGTGTGTGTGTGTGTGTGTGTGTGTGTGTGTGTGTGTGCGTGCGTGCGTGCGTGCGTGCGTATGTATGTGTACGTTCTTCCCTACTGGAGAGAGGGTGATAGCGTGGAAAACTGCACTGGACCCCCCCCCCTTCCCCTTTGCCCTCCTTCCTCCCTCACCTGGCCTCAGAGTGTGGGTGTCTGTTTGTATTAGAGGTTAGACCCTCTAAGTGTTTCATTAAAACAGTTCTCAGAACTGAAACGTCCAGCCTACCTGAGAGAGGGGAAGCTCTGTCAGAGAGAAGAGGTGTGAGAGAGAGAGAGAGAGAGAGAGAGAGAGAGAGAGAGAGAGAGAGAGAGAGAGAGAGAGAGAGAGAGAGAGAGAGAGAGAGAGGACAGATCTGAGTTTAGAAAGGATTCTGTGGAGGTAGAGGCATGCGAGGAGCCTGTCTGCAGGCCAGAGGAAATAACTTTAGTAATCGATTGCGTCTCTCACCTGTTTCATAAGGCAAGGTGTGTGATTTTGTGTTTTATACAAGACTAGGTGTGTTACTGTCATCAGAACAACAACAAAAGCGTCAAACCACATGGATAAACAACATGAAACGTGCTGTATAGAATGAGTTACATGAGCACAACAACTCAACAACACAGTTATAGCAGTAACAACATCTATACTCATACAACAACTCAACACAGTTATAGCAGTAACAACATATATACTCATACAACAACTCAACAACACAGTTATAGCAGTAACAACATCTATACTCATACAACAACTCAACAACACAGTTATAGCAGTAGCAACATCTATACTCATACAACAACTCAACAACACAGTTATAGCAGTAACAACATCTATACTCATACAACAACTCAACAACACAGTTATAGCAGTAACAACATCTATACTCATACAACAACTCAACAACACAGTTATAGCAGTAACAACATCTATACTCATACAACAACTCAACAACACAGTTATAGCAGTAACAACATCTATACTCATACAACAACTCAACAACAC
>NW_025747311.1:0-12500 GCF_021184085.1 Oncorhynchus gorbuscha
CAGATACATGGATATAAATGGAGGTAAATAAAACACTCCTCACAGATACATGGATATGAATGGAGCTAAATAAAACACTCCTCACAGATACATGGATATAAATGGAGCTAAATAAAACACTCCTCACAGAGACATGGAGCTAAATAATACACTCCTCACAGAGACATGGACAGATGTGGAAGTGAATAAAACAATGGAGGTGAAGAATGTCCTTCCCTGTCATATTTCCTTCCAGAAACCAAAACATCCTGTTTCAGCTTCAAAATATACAACATCAACCAACTGCATCAGGAGGCATGTTTTTATTTTACCAATGTTCAGGGGAACAGTGGGTTAACTGCCTTGTTCAGGGGAACAGTGGGTTAACTGCCTTGTTCAGGGGAACAGTGGGTTAAGTGCCTTGGTCAAGGGAACAGTGGGTTAACTGCCTTGTTCAGGGGAACAGTGGGTTAACTGCCTTGTTCAGGGGAAAAGTGGGTTAACTGCCTTGTTCAGGGGAACAGTGGGTTAACTGCCTTGTTCAGGGAACAGTGGGTTAACTGCCTTTTCAGCGGAACAGTGGGTTAACTGCCTTGTTCAGGAGAACAGTGGGTTAACTGCCAAGTTCAAGGGAACAGTGGGTTAAACTGCCTTGTTCAGGGGAACAGTGGGTTAACTGCCTTGTTCAGGGGAACAGTGGGTTAACTGCCTTGTTCAGGGAAAAGTGGGTGAACTGCCTTGTTCAGAGGAACAGTGGGTTAACTGCCTTGTTCAGGGGAACAGTGGGTTAACTGCCTTGTTCAGGGAACAGTGGGTTAACTGCCTTTTTCAGGGGAACAGTGGGTTAACTGCCTTGTTCAGGAGAACAGTGGGTTAACTGCCTTGTTCAGGGGAACAGTGGGTTAACTGCCTTGTTCAGGGGAACAGTGGGTTAACTGCCTTGTTCAGGGAACAGTGGGTTAACTGCCTTGTTACAGGGTACTTGGTCAGGGGAACAGTGGGTTAACTGCCTTGTTCAGGGGAACAGTGGGTTAACTGCCTTGTTCAGGGGAACAGTGGGTTAACTGCCTTGTTCAGGGGAACAGTGGGTTAACTGCCTTGTTCAGGGGAACAGTGGGTTAACTGCCTTGTTCAGGGGAACAGTGGGTTAACTGCCTTGTTCAGGGAACAGTGGTTAACTGCCTTAACTGCCTTGTTCAGGGGAACAGTGGGTTAACTGCCTTGTTCAGGGAACAGTGGAACAGTTAACTGCCTTGTTGGAACAGTGGGTTAACAGTGAACAGTGGTTTAACTGCCTTGTTCAGGGGAACAGTGGGTTAACTGCCTTGTTCAGGGGAACAGTGGGTTAACTGCCTTGTTCAGGGAACAGTGGGTTAACTGCCTTGTTCAGGGGAACAGTGGGTTAACTGCCTTGTTCAGGGAACAGTGGGTTAACTTGCCCTGTCTCCACCTCTAACTCTCCCCCTCATACTGTCTTGCCCTGTCTCCCCCTCTAACTCTCCCCCTCATACTGTCTCCCCCTCTAACTCTCCCCCTCATACTGTCTTGCCCTGTCTCCCCCTCTAACTCTCCCCCCTCATATACTGTCTTGCCCTGTCTCCCCCTCTAACTCTCCCCCTCATATACTGTCTTGCCCTGTCTCCCCCTCTAACTCTCCCCCTCATATACTGTCTTGCCCTGTCTCCCCCTCTAACTCTCCCCCCTCATATACTGTCTTGCCCTGTCTCCCCCTCTAACTCTCCAAAAAGGGTTCAAAAAGGGTTCTCCTATGGGGACAGCCCCCAAAAACGTTTAGTTCCTAGATAGCAACTTTTTTCGAAGAGTGTAGCTGACTAAGTCAAGACTAATATGGTCAGATAAACAAATACCCAGCAGCCACTTGGAGGATCCTTGGCCCCTGCTCTCTTCTCCTCATCTCCTCCATAAATAGATGTTTGGGAGCTCTCTCTCTCTTCTCTCTCTCTCTCTCTTCTCTCAGAATATATATGATGCTCTCTATCTCTCCTTCTATCTTCTCCCTCTCCTCCCTCTCAGATCTCTCTCTCTCTCTCTCTCAGATCTCTCTCTCTCTCTCTCAGAGCCTTCTCTCTCTCTCTCTCTCTCTCTCTCTCTCTCTCTCTCTCTCTCTCTCTCTCTCTCTCTCTCTCTCTCTCTCTCTCTCTCTCTCTCTCTCTCTCTCTCTCTCTCTCTCTCTCTCTCTCTCTCTCTCTCTCTCTCTCTCTCTCTCTCTCTCTCTCTCTCAGAGCTCTCTCTCAGAGCCCTCTCTCAGATATCTCCCTCTCTCTATCTCTCTCTCTCCACTCAGAGTAAAGGCCGCGAGAGGTTACTGTAAACATGGGTTCATATTCACATCCCTCCCTCCCTCCTTCCCACCCTACCTCCCTCCCAGAAGGCCATGGCACAGTAAGCCTGACCAATCTGTGGACCCTTTAAAACGAACTAAACAGCACTGACAACAGGTCAAATGAGGCCAGGTGTCCACGCAGCCCAGCGTATAACAACACTAGTTATACAAGGGGCGGGGTCTAATCCTGGACGCTGATTGGTTCAAACCGCATTCCAGACGGTGGTAAATCTATGATATTAAAATGCCTATCTGCTTCGTTCCATCTGATTGTGCAATCCACTGTCTTATCAGCCCAGCCAGGCAATTTATAAAACTTCATGTCCTCTATAAAAAGCATATAAGACATGACCTCACATTTCTTTCAATAGCGGAGATTTGTATAAACCTTTCTGTCTGTCTCTCGGATGTTTGCGACATCGTTTCCATATTGAAATTCGATATCCAGCTGTCTCGGTAGTAATGAACATGTCGGGGTCGGGGGTCGGGGGTCAGGATGAGACAGACAGGCAAGGCTTTGTTTTCTCAGACCGTCGAAATCATGAATCAGCATAATTTTTTATGGGGTCTTGTATACAAATGAATGTCAATATGAAAACGGGTCAAATTAAATGCAGCTGGTTTTGCAGTCTTTCCAGGTTCAGTTTGAAGTGATTGCGTGAGCTGTGTTTTTGTCGAGCTCCTCTTAAACAACAGTGTCCTTCCTGATGAGAAGGGCACATTTTCTACGACAGGTGAAATCACACCTCGTTAGCTCATTGTTATGGATGTATCCAAATAAATGTGTGTGTGTGTGTGTGTGTGTGTGTGTGTGTGTGTGTGTGTGTGTGTGCGTGCGTGCGTGCGTGCGTGCGTGTGTGTGTGTACATTGAGCTCACAGGACAAAATAAATGAAAGGAATTTCAAATAATTGAACCTACACCGGTCAATGAATTGTTTAAAAAAACTACAAATAACTGAAATGTGAGTTAATCCCTCAGCACAAGAGATTAAGAACATACTGGAACACATTAAAACACCACCAGGCAGACTCACTGTCACTAGCTACCAGGGCACCACTAGCTAACAGGACACCACTAGCTACCAGGACACCACTAGCTACCAGGGCACCACTAGCTAACATGACACCACTAGCTACCAGGACACCACTAGCTAACAAGTGTCACCACTAGCTAACAGGACACCACTAGCTAACATGACACCACTAGCTAACATGACACCACTAGCTACCAGGACACCACTAGCTAACAGGACACCACTAGCTAACAAGACACCACTAGCTAACAGGACACCACTAGCTAACAGGACACTACTAGCTAACAGGACACCACTAGCTAACAGGACACCACTAGCTAACAGGACACCACTAGCTACCAGGACACCACTAGCTAACAGGACACTACTAGCTAACAGGACACCACTAGCTAACAGGACACTACTAGCTAACAGGACACCACTAGCTAACAGGGCACCACTAGCTAACAGGACACCACTAGCTAACAGGGCACCACTAGCTACCAGGACACGACTAGCTAACAGGGCACCACTAGCTAACAGGACACCACTAGCTAACAGGACACGACTAGCTACCAGGACACCACTAGCTAACAGGACACCACTAGCTAACAGGACACGACTAGCTAACAGGACACTACTAGCTAATAGGACACCACTAGCTACCAGGGCACCACTAGCTAACAGGACACCACTAGCTAACAGGACACTATTAGCTAACAGGACACTACTAGCTAATAGGACACCACTAGCTACCAGGGCACCACTAGCTACCAGGACACCACTAGCTAACAGGTGTCACCACTAGCTACCAGGACACCACTAGCTAACAGGACACCACTAGCTAAAAGGGCACCACTAGCTAACAGGACACCACTAGCTAACAGGACACCACTAGCTAACAGGACACCACTAGCTAACAGGGCACCACTAGCTAACAGGACACCACTAGCTAACAGGTGTCACCACGAGCAACAACAACAACAGAATCCAGCCAGATGTTGAAACAGCTAAATGTCAGAGAGATGTGGTACTACACTTAGCGACTTCCTACACACACACACACACACACACACACACACACACACACACACACACACACACACACACACACACACACACACACACACACACACACACACACACACACACACACACACACACACACACACACACACACACACACACACACACACACACACACAGAGTGATCTAGTATTATAGGAGCTCTGAGCAACTTACTGTGGAGGAGGCAGGCTTGGATTGTTTGTGTGTGCGTGTGTGTGGTTTGTGTTTGTGTGTGTGTGTGTGTGTGTGTGTGTGTGTGTGTGTGTGTGTGTGTGTGTGTGTGTGTGTGTGTGTGTGTGTGTGTGTGTGTGTGTGTGTGTGTGTGTGTGTGTGTGTGTGTGTGTGTGTGTGTGACACAACATAGGATGCTGGCAGTTCTCTAGTATGTGGGGTTTACAGGTTGAAAATAGGCCTCTCCAGGAGAGGAGAGGGAGAGGAGAGGAGAGGGAGAGAGGAGAGGGAGAGGAGAGGGAGGAGAGGAGAGGAGAGGAGAGGAGAAGAGAGGGAGGAGAGAGGAGAGAGGAGAGGAGAGGAGAGGAGAGGAGAGGAGAGGAGAAGCAATGGGGAGGGAAGAGGACGAGAAACGGAAGAGGAGGAGATGAGAGATGGAAGAGGAGGAGAGCAAGGAAGAGGAAGATAGAGGGAAGAGGGGGAGAGGAGAGGGGAAGAGGAGGAGAGCAGGGAAGAGGAAGAGGGGGAGATGAGAGATGGAAGAAGAGGAGAGGGGAGGGGGAAGAGGAGGACAGGAGAGGGGAAGGGAAGAGGATGGGAGGGTGGGGGGAGGGGTTCTCTGTGGGATGGGAAGTGGGAGAAGGAGCGGTTCTCTGTGGGATGGGAGGTAGGGGTTAGGGGGGTTTCTCTGTGGGAAGGGAAGTGGGAGAAGGAGGGGTTCTCTGTGGGATGGGAGGTAGGGGTTAGGGGGGGTCCTCTGTGGGATGGGAGGTAGGAGAAGGAGGGGTTCTCTGTGGGATGGGAATTGGGAGAAGGAGGGGTTCTCTGTGGGATGGGAGGTAGGGGAGGGCAGAGATGGGATGGACCAGGGTTTATTTACGTGTCTTACTAAACACCTATGATTGCAGAGGCGTCATTACAGCAAGAGAAAAGTGGTAAAAGGCTGGATTCAGTATTGGGTTGATGTGTTATACAAACACCTCCTGTAGCCCAATACAGTCCCATGCATCACATAAACGGTAAACAGACAGACAGAGGGGAGGATACACGTCATTACGTCGGTTATAGCCTAGTATACAAAAAATATCCTATTTATTTTGTTCTAATGATATTATCTAATGATAATATATTCTTATTCTTCTTATGTTCTAGTGATATTATCTAGTGATATTATCCTAAAATCCTGGAACTTCAACCTCTGCAATGTTTTGTGGAAGTGTCACCTGTTGCGCTGTTTAGAAGAGACATTCTCTTATCGCACCATATACCAATAGCTCATACAGAGTCTTTACAAGTTAGACTTATTTTAAATGGCAAACATTAGGGTAGTCATGACAACAACAACAAAAATGTAAATGACAGTTGTTCACGTCACTGCACATCTCGTACAAGTGTCAAGAGGATGAACTTCAACTTTAATAACTCACCGACTCCGCTCGGTTCCAGAACGGATATAAACAGGAAAGGTATCGTGCCCCAGCAAAGTAAGGAAAACCCACGTCGCTCCATGACAGTTAATATATTTACCACAGTTGTTCATTAAAATGTATCCCGCTTCAATAAATAATTAAAAAAGTTTCATAAAGAGAAAGCTTTGTGGAAGTCAAAGATCGCAGCGTTGAAAGTTTGAGCCGCGCTTTTCCGAGAGGCAGACTGCCTTCACCAAACACCGTTCTCCAGCTCAGCTTGAACACTCACTGCTGAAGAATCTCTCTGTGAACGCAGAGGGAACACTACGTCGAGTCAGAGCATGGACGTGGGTTCTCTGTCGCGAAACAGGAAATCTTTTCAGAGGCAGGACGTTTTCCTCTCTCTCTCTCTCTCTCTCTCTCTCTCTCTCTCTCTCTCTCTCTCTCTCTCTCTCTCTCTCTCTCTCTCTCTCTCTCTCTCTCTCTCTCTCTCTCTCTCTCTCTCTCCCTCCCTCGCACCGCGGAGTTTTACTCAAACCTGTCATTATGCGCCTAACACTGAGAGCGGGCCTACGCAAACTGATAATAAGATTATGTTTGAGTAAACAACAATGGGGCGAGCTATAATCTGCAATAACATAACAACATTATTTATGATACAACGTTTTAGATGAAACATGTTTGATACATTATCCTACTACACTACTACCTATAATAATGGCATTGTGCTGTATCCATGTGTGATAATTACATTGTAATGATTATCTGGCAGTACATTCATATCACTTTTAATTTGAGGAGAGAGTGATAAGAGAGAGGCAGAAAGAGAGAGAGAGAGAGAGAGAGAGAGGGAGAGTGAGAAGAGAGAGGCAGAAAGAGAGAGAGTCAGAAAGAGAGAGATTCGGGAAGAGAGGGGGGGGGGAGAGGCAGAAGAGAGAGTCAGAAAGAGAGAGATTCAGGAAGAGAGGGGAGGGATAGAGAGAGAGAGGCAGAATATGGTATGTCTAGAATCAGTGCAGAGACTCAGACAGAGACATTGTGACATTATTTATGTCCAGTTGCTGGTGAGTAAGATTGTGCAAGAGGGAGCAGGGAGAAGCAGAAAGACAGACAGACAGACAGACAGACAGACAGACAGACAGACAGACAGACAGACAGACAGACAGACAGACAGACAGACAGACAGACAGACAGACAGACAGACAGACAGACAGACAGACAGACAGACAGACAGACAGACAAAGAGAGAGAGAGAAAGAGAGAGAGAGACAGAGAGAGAGAGAGAGGGAGGGACAGAGAGAGAGAGAGAGGGAGAGAGAGAGAGAGAGAGGGAGAGAGAGAGAGAGAGAGAGAGAGAGAGAGAGAGAGAGAGAGAGAGAGAGAGAGAGAGAGAGAGAGAGAGAGAGAGAGAGAGAGAGATGGAGAGAGAGAGAGAGAGGGGGGGGGACAGAGAGAGGGGGGACAGAGAGAGAGAGAGAGAGGTGTGAGAGGGACAGAGAGAGAGAGGTGTGAGAGGGACAGAGAGAGAGAGAGAGGTGTGAGAGGGACAGAGAGAGAGAGAGAGAGAGAGAGAGAGAGGGGGACAGAGAGGGACAGAGAGAGAGAGGTGTGAGAGGGACAGAGAGAGAGAGAGAGAGAGAGAGAGAGAGAGAGAGAGAGAGAGAGAGAGGGGGGGACTACCACTTCTTCAAAGACAGGTCTGAACATGCTCTCCTTTGAAAAGTTTTGGATGAAGCCAGGCCGAGCTACCTCCTACCATCATATCTCCCATACTGACCATACTGCCCATCCCCACTATACCTCCTACCATCATATCTACCATGCTGCCCACCTCCACTATATCTCCTACAATCATATCTACCATGCTGCCCACCTCCACTATACCTCCTACCATCATATCTACCATGCTGCCCACCTCCACTATATCTCCTACAATCATATCTACCATGCTGCCCACCTCCACTATATCTCCTACAATCATATCTACCATGCTGCCCACCTCCACTATACCTCCTACCATCATATCTACCATGCTGCCCACCTCCACTATATCTCCTACAATCATATCTACCATGCTGCCCACCTCCACTATATCTCCTACAATCATATCTACCATGCTGCCCACCTCCACTATACCTCCTACAATTCTATCTCCAGATATGTCACGGACAACCAATGGAAAGATTGGATTTGGAGACACAAGTACGGTAGGAGACTAGGAAGTGTGTTGTAAGAGAGAGTTACAGTCAAATGTACCCACGACTAGTCATCACTTCATCATGTGTTATATACTATAATCCTCCCAGTTTCCAGTATGGGAGATCCCCCCCCCCCCCAGTTTATACAATACCAGTGAACTGGTTATGGGATGTTCAACACCCAAACGGACCGTTTTCCAGTGAACTGGGGCCCATCAGTGTAGTTATGGGATGTTCAACACCCAAACGGACCGTTTTCCAGTGCACTGGGGCCCATCAGTGTAGTTATGGGATGTTCAACACCCAAACGGACCGTTTTCCAGTGAACTGGGGCCCATCAGTGTAGTTATGGGATGTTCAACACCCAAACGGACCGTTTTCCAGTAAACTGGGGCCCATCAGTGTAGTTATGGGATGTTCAACACCCAAACGGACCGTTTTCCAGTGCACTGGGGCCCATCAGTGTAGTTATGGGATGTTCAACACCCAAACGGACCGTTTTCCAGTGAACTGGGGCCCATCAGTGTAGTTATGGGATGTTCAACACCCAAACGGACCGTTTTCCAGTGAACTGGGGCCCATCAGTGTAGTTATGGGATGTTCAACACCCAAACGGACCGTTTTCCAGTGAACTGGGGCCCATCAGTGTAGTTATGGGGTGTTCAACACCCAAACGGACCGTTTTCCAGTGAACTGGGGCCCATCAGTGTAGTTATGGGATGTTCAACACCCAAACGGACCGTTTTCCAGTGAACTGGGGCCCATCAGTGTAGTTATGGGATGTTCAACACCCAAACGGACCGTTTTCCCTGCCGACTTCTCTACGTTAGCTTATGATAGTAGTTTGCAAAATGACACTGAATGATGGATGAGCTCTGTGCAAGTACGATGGTGATGAAACATTCCTGGTATCAACAACCCGGTGAGTGTGTGTGTGTGTGTGTGTGTGTGTGTGTGTGTGTGTGTGTGTGTGTGTGTGTGTGTGTGTGTGTGTGTGTGTGTGTGTGTGTGTGTGTGTGTGTGGGTACTGGAAGCCAAGCTTCCAGTGAAAGTTAACACCGTTATTTACCCAGCGATACACACACACACACACACACACACACACACACACACACACACACACACACACACACACACACACACACACACACACACACACACACACACACACACACACACACACACACACACACACACACACACACACACACACACACAGTATTCAGACCCTTTCTCTAAAATGTATTACATCCCTCATCAATCTACACACAATACCCCATAATGACATCACAATACCCCATGATGACATCACAATACACCCTAATGACATCATAATACCCCATAATGACATCACAATACCCCACAATGACATCACAATACCCCACAATGACATCACAATACCCCATAATGATAAAGCAAAAAACATTACTTTTCACATCAGTCATTTGGTATTGGCACCATCATTTGCAAATAAATTCATTAAAAATCCTACAATGTGATTTTCTGGATTTTTCTCCCAAATTTTGTCTGTCATAGTTAAAGTGTACCTGTGATGAAAATTACAGGCATCTCTCATCTTTTTAAGTGGGAGAACTTGCACAATTGGTGGCTGACTAAATACTTTTTTGCCCCACTGATACATTGTGGAATTGCAAGTTACACATGAAAAACAATCACATGAAAGTTTTTCACATATGAAACTGCAAATTAGATTTTTACACGTGATTGTTTCTCACATGTGAACTTGCAATTCCACATGTGAAAGTTACATTTTCAATGTTTTCTTACATGTGAAAGTGCAAATCGGATTCTCATATTTCTCGTGTGAAACTGAAATTCACGTGAAAACATGTTATTCAGACAGAAAACTGTGTGTGGAGAGATGACAGACAGAAAGATGACAGACAGAGGTGTGTGGAGAGATGACAGACAGAAAGATGACAGACAGAAGTGTGTGGAGAGATGACAGACAGAAAGATGACAGACAGAGGTGTGTGGAGTGATGATAGACAGAAAGATGACAGACAGAGAGACAGATAGAGGTGTGTGTAGAGATGACAGACAGACAGATAGAGGTGAGATTTTGGCCACTAGATGGGAGCAGTGCATGTGCAAACTTTTAGACTGATCCAATGAACCATTGCACTTCTGTTCAAAATTTTGTATGAAGACTGCCCAAATTTGCCTAATCTGTTTATTAATAACTTTTCGTTTTCAAAAATGTGCACTCTCCTCAAACAATAGTATGGGATTCTTTCACTGTAATATCTACTGTAAATTGGACAGCACAGTTAACTTAACAAGAATTTAAGCCTTCTGTCAATATCAGATATGATCATGTCCTGGGAAATGTTTTTGTTACTTACAACCTCATGCTAACCTCACCGATCCTGAAGAAGCTTTAGGCAACAACTGGTGTTAAAGGTAACAGTTCCCCAGACTGTAACAGTTCCCCTGGCTGTAACAGTTCCCCTGGCTGTAACAGTTCCCCTGGCTGTAACAGTTCCCCTGACTGTAACAGTTCCCCTGTATCAGTTCCCCTGACTGTAACAGTTCCCCTGACTGTATCAGCTCCCCTGACTGTAACAGTTCCCCTGACTGTAACAGTTCCCCTGGTTGTAACAGTTCCCCTGACTGTATCAGTTCCTCTGACTGTAACAGTTCCCCCGTAACAGTTCCCCTGACTGTAACAGTTCCCCTGGCTGTAACAGTTCTCCTGGCTGTATCAGTTCCCCCATAACAGTTCCCCTGTAACAGTTCCCCTGACTGTATCAGTTCCCCTGACTGTAACAGTTCCCCTGTAATAGTTCCCCTGGCTGTAATAGTTCCCCTGACTGTAACAGTTCCCCAGGCTGTAACAGTTCCCCTGACTGTAACAGTTCCCTGGCTGTATCAGTTCCCCTGACTGTAACAGTTCCCAGACTGTAACAGTTCCCTAACTGTAACAGTTCCCTGACTGTAACAGTTCCCCTGGCTGTATCAGTTCCCCCGTAACAGTTCCCCTGTAACAGTTCCCCTGACTGTATCAGTTCCCCTGACTGTAACAGTTCCCCTGGCTGTAACAGTTCCCCAGGCTGTAACAGTTCCCCTGACTGTAACAGTTCCCCTGTATCAGTTCCCCTGTAACAGTTCCCCTGTAACAGTTCCCCAGGCTGTAACAGTTCACCTGGCTGTAATAGTTCCCCTGACTGTAACAGTTCCCCTGTAACAGTTCCCCTGACTGTATCAGTTCCCCTGTAACAGTTCCCCTGACTGTATCAGTTCCCCTGACTGTAACAGTTCCCCTGTAATAGTTCCCCTGGCTGTAATAGTTCCCCTGACTGTAACAGTTCCCCTGTAACAGTTCCCCTGGCTGTAACAGTTCCCCTGACTGTAACAGTTACCCTGGCTGTAACAGTTCCCCTGACTGTAACAGTTCCCCTGACTGTAACAGTTACCCTGGCTGTAACAGTTCCCCTGACTGTATCAGTTCCCCTGGCTGTATCAGTTCCCCTGGCTGTAACAGTTCCCCTGACTGGAACAGTTCCCCTGACTGTAACAGTTCCCCTGTATCAGTTCCCCTGTAACAGTTCCCCTGTAACAGTTCCCCAGGCTGTAACAGTTCCCCTGGCTGTAATAGTTCCCCTGACTGTAACAGTTCCCCTGTAACAGTTCCCCTGACTGTATCAGTTCCCCTGTAACAGTTCCCCTGACTGTATCAGTTCCCCTGACTGTAACAGTTCCCCTGTAATAGTTCCCCTGGCTGTAATAGTTCCCCTGACTGTAACAGTTCCCCTGTAACAGTTCCCCTGGCTGTAACAGTTCCCCTGACTGTAACAGTTACCCTGGCTGTAACAGTTCCCCTGACTGTAACAGTTCCCCTGACTGTAACAGTTACCCTGGCTGTAACAGTTCCCCTGACTGTATCAGTTCCCCTGGCTGTATCAGTTCCCCTGGCTGTAACAGTTCCCCTGACTGGAACAGTTCCCCTGACTGTAACAGTTCCCCTGTATCAGTTCCCCTGACTGTATCAGTTCCCCTGGCTGTAACAGTTCCCCTGACTATAACAGTTCCACCAGCTGTAACAGTTCCCCTGGCTGTATCAGTTCCCCTGGCTGTAACAGTTCCCCTGGCTATATCAGTTCCCCTGGCTGTAACAGTTCCCCTGGCTGTATCAGTTCCCCTGTAACAGTTCCCCTGGCTGTATCAGTTCCCCTGGCTGTAACAGTTCCCCTGGCTGTAACAGTTCCCCTGTAACAGTTCCCCTGACTGTAACAGTTCCCCTGGCGCTAACAGTTCCCCTGTAACAGTTCCCCTGGCTGTATCAGTTCCCCTGGC
>NW_025747311.1:20000-61562 GCF_021184085.1 Oncorhynchus gorbuscha
AAACAGGAGCTGAGACAAAATCCTGGTTTGACTTGACAAACAATATGAACTGGCAACAGACCAACAGAGAACACAGGTATAAATACACAGGGCGTAATGAGGAGAGATGGGCGACACCTGGAGGGGGGCGGAGACAAGCACAAAGACAGGTGAAACAGATCAGGACTTGACAGAAGATCTAAACAATATGAATTACTGTTGATTCATTAATTCTGATTCATTACTGTTGATTCATTACTGTTGATTCATTACTGTTGATTCATTACTGTTGATTCATTACTGCTGATTCATTACTGTTGATTCATTACTGTTGATTCATTACTGTTGATTCATTACTGTTGATTCATTACTGCTGATTCATTACTGTTGATTCATTACTGTTGATTCATTACTGCTGATTCATTACTGTCGATTCATTACTGTCGATTCATTACTGTTGATTCATTACTGTTGATTCATTACTGTTGATTCATAAACTGTTGATGTATTACTGCTGATTCATTACTGTTGATTCATTACTGTCGATTCATTACTGTCGATTCATTACTGTTGATTCATTACTGTTGATTCATTACTGTTGATTCATTACTGTTGATTCATCATCAGGTCAATTTCAATGTAAGGGCTTTATTGGCATGGGATACACATGTTAACATCGCCAAAGCAAGGGAAATAGATAATAAACACTTTAGTGAAATAAACAATAAAAAAATTAGCAGTAAACATTACACTTCCAAAAGTTCCAAAAGAATAAAGACATTTCTTATGTCATATTATGTCCATATACAGTGTTGTAATGATGTGCAAAAAGGGAAAATAAATAAGCAGAAATATGGGTTGTATTTACAATGGTGTTTGTTCTTCACCGGTTGACCTTTTTCTTGTGGCAACAGGTCACACATCTTGCTGCTGTCACCCTGTAGATATGGGAGTTCTCCAGTCACCCAGTAGATATGGGAGTTCTCCAGTCACCCTGTAGATATGGGAGTTCTCCAGTCACCCAGTAGATATGGGAGTTCTCCAGTCACCCTGTAGATATGGGAGTTCTCCAGTCACCCTGTAGATATGGGAGTTCTCCAGTAGATATGGGAGTTCTCCAGTCACCCTGTAGATATGGGAGTTCTCCAGTAGATATGGGAGTTCTCCAGTAGATATGGGAGTACTCCAGTCACCCTGTAGATATGGAAGTTCTCCAGTCACCCTGTAGATATGGGAGTTCTCCAGTAGTTATGGGAGTTCTCCAGTCACCCAGGAGATATGGGAGTTTTCCAGTTCCCCAGTAGATATGGGAGTTCTCCAGTAGATATGGGAGTTCTCCAGTCACCCAGTAGATATGGGAGTTCTCCAGTCAACCAGTAGATACGGGAGTTCTCCAGTAGATATGGGAGTTCTCCAGTCACCCAGTAGATATGGGAGTTCTCCAGTCACCCAGTAGATATGGGAGTTCTCCAGTCACCCAGTAGATATGGGAGTTCTCCAGTAGATATGGGAGTTCTCCAGTCCCCCAGTAGATATGGGAGTTCTCCAGTAGATATGGGAGTTCTCCAGTAGATATGGGAGTTCTCCAGTAGATATGGGAGTTCTCCGGTCACCCAGTAGATATGGGAGTTCTCCGGTCACCCAGTAGATATGGGAGTTCTCCAGTAGATATGGGAGTTCTCCAGTAGATATGGGAGTTCTCCAGTCAACCAGTAGATATGGGAGTTCTCCAGTAGATATGGGAGTTCCCCAGTAGATATGGGAGTTCTCCAGTAGATATGGGAGTTCTCCAGTCACCCAGTAGATATGGGAGTTCTCTAGTCACCCTGTAGATATGGGAGTTCTCCAGTAGATATGGGAGTTCTCTAGTCACCCTGTAGATATGGGAGTTCTCCAGTAGATATGGGAGTTCTCCAGTAGATATGGGAGTTCTCTAGTAGTTATGGGAGGTCTCCAGTCACCCAGTAGTTATGGGAGTTCTCCAGTAGATATGGGAGTTCTCCAGTAGATATGGGAGTTCTCTAGTAGTTATGGGAGGTCTCCAGTCACCCAGTAGTTATGGGAGTTCTCCAGTAGATATGGGAGTTCTCCAGTAGATATGGGAGTTCTCCAGTAGATATGGGAGTTCTCCAGTAGTTATGGGAGTTCTCCAGTAGATATGGGAGTTCTCCAGTAGATATGGGAGTTCTCCAGTAGATATGGGAGTTCTCCAGTAGATATGGGAGTTCTCCAGTCACCCTGTAGATATGGGAGTTCTCCAGTCACCCAGTAGTTATGGGAGTTCTCTAGTAGTTATGGGAGGTCTCCAGTAGTTATGGGAGTTCTCCAGTAGATATGGGAGTTCTTCAGTCACCCTGTAGTTATGGGAGTTCTCTAGTAGTTATGGGAGTTCTCCAGTAGTTATGGGAGTTCTCTAGTAGTTATGGGAGTTCTCCAGTCACCCTGTAGTTATGGGAGTTCTCTAGTAGTTATGGGAGTTCTCTAGTAGTTATGGGAGTTCTCCAGTCACCCTGTAGTTATGGGAGTTCTCTAGTAGTTATGGGAGTTCTCTAGTAGTTATGGGAGTTCTCTAGTAGTTATGGGAGTTCTCTAGTAGTTATGGGAGTTCTCCAGTAGTTATGGGAGTTCTCTAGTAGTTATGGGAGATCTCCACTGTGATTCTCTCTACATGTGGACAACACTCTCGGGACAGTTATGTACTGTACACTGTAATCATAGATCACTGATTTACACACACACACGAACACACACACACGCACACACACACACGCACACACGAACACACACACACGCTCAAACACACACACACGCTCAAACACACACACACACACGCACGAGCACGAGCACACGCACGCACGCACAAACACACACACACACGCACACACACACACTCGCTCAAACACACACACACAAACACACAAGCACAAGCACACGCACACACACACACACACACACACACACACACACACACACACACACACACACACACACACACACACACACACACACACACACACACACACACACACACACACACACACACACACACACACACACACACACACAGTAACATCCTCTATAGGACCCCACCCAATAGATCATTGAGAAAATGTGTGTGTGGATCCCGTCCCATTACTATCCTCCAGTCCCCCCCCCCCTCATTGAGAAACGCCTCAGCACTAATCAGGAATCCTCCCCCCCTCATTGAGAAACGCCTCAGCACTAAGCAGGAATCCTCCCCCTCATTGAGAAACGCCTCAGCACTAATCAGGAATCCCCCCTCATTGAGAAACGCCTCAGCACTAATCAGGAATCCTCCCCCTCATTGAGAAACGCCTCAGCACTAAGCAGGAATCCTCCCCCTCATTGAGAAACGCCTCAGCACTAAGCAGGAATCCTCCCCCTCATTGAGAAACGCCTCAGCACTAAGCAGGAATCCTCCCCCTCATTGAGAAACGCCTCAGCACTAAGCAGGAATCCTCCCCCTCATTGAGAAACGCCTCAGCACTAAGCAGGAATCCTCCCCCCTCATTGAGAAACGCCTCAGCACTAATCAGGAATCCTCCCCCCTCATTGAGAAACGCCTCAGCACTAATCAGGAATCCTCCCCCCCTCATTGAGAAACGCCTCAGCACTAATGTGTCCTTCTGACCAGGAATAAACCCTTTCACTGTGGGACTGTGTCCTCAGGAATAAACCCTTTCACTGTGGGACTGTGTCCTCAGGAATAAACCCTTTCACTGTGGGACTGTGTCCTCAGGAATAAACCCTTTCACTGTGGGACTGTGTCCTTCTGACCAGGAATAAACCCTTTCACTGTGGAACTGTGTCCTTCTGACCAGGAATAAACCCTTTCACTGTGGGACTGTGTCCTTCTGACCGGGAATAAACCCTTTCACTGTGGGACTGTGTCCTTCTGACCAGGAATAAACCCTTTCACTGTGGGACTGTGTCCTTCTGACCAGGAATAAACCCTTTCACTGTGGGACTGTGTCCTTCTGACCGGGAATAAACCCTTTCACTGTGGGACTGTGTCCTTCTGACCAGGAATAAACCCTTTCACTGTGGGACTGTGTCCTTCTGACCAGGAATAAACCCTTTCACTGTGGGACTGTGTCCTTCTGACCAGGAATAAACCCTTTCACTGTGGGACTGTGCCCTTCTGACCAGGAATAAACCCTTTCACTGTGGGACTGTGTCCTCAGGAATAAACCCTTTCACTGTGGGACTGTGTCCTCAGGAATAAACCCTTTCACTGTGGGACTGTGTCCTCAGGAATAAACCCTTTCACTGTGGGACTGTGTCCTTCTGACCAGGAATAAACCCTTTCACTGTGGGACTGTGTCCTCAGGAATAAACCCTTTCACTGTGGGACTGTGTCCTTCTGACCAGGAATAAACCCTTTCACTGTGGGACTGTGTCCTTCTGACCAGGAATAAACCCTTTCACTGTGGGACTGTGTCCTCAGGAATAAACCCTTTCACTGTGGGACTGTGTCCTTCACTGGGACCAGGAATAAACCCTTTCACTGTGGGACTGTGTCCTCAGGAATAAACCCTTTCACTGTGGGACTGTGTCTGACCAGGAATAAACCCTTTCACTGTGGGACTGTGTCCTCAGGAACCCTTCTGACCAGGAATAAACCCTTTCACTGTGGGACTGTGTCCTCAGGAATAAACCCTTTCACTGTGGGACTGTGTCCTTCTGACCAGGAATAAACCCTTTCACTGTGGGACTGTGTCCTTCTGACCAGGAATAAACCCTTTCACTGTGGGACTGTGTCCTCAGGAATAAACCCTTTCACTGTGGGACTGTGTCCTTCTGACCAGGAATAAACCCTTTCACTGTGGGACTGTGTCCTTCTGACCAGGAATAAACCCTTTCACTGTGGGACTGTCAGGAATAAACCCTTTCACTGTGGGACTGTGTCCTTCTGACCAGGAATAAACCCTTTCACTGTGGGACTGTGTCCTCAGGAATAAACCCTTTCACTGTGGGACTGTGTCCTCAGGAATAAACCCTTTCACTGTGGGACTGTGTCCTTCTGACCAGGAATAAACCCTTTCACTGTGGGACTGTGTCCTCAGGAATAAACCCTTTCACTGTGGGACTGTGTCCTTCTGACCAGGAATAAACCCTTTCACTGTGGGACTGTGTCCTCACTGTGGGACTGTCCTCAGGAATAAACCCTTTCACTGTGGGACTGTGTCCTCTGTGGGACCAGGAATAAACCCTTTCACTGTGGGACTGTGTCCTCAGGAATAAACCCTTTCACTGTGGGACTGTGTCCTCAGGAATAAACCCTTTCACTGTGGGACTGTGTCCTCAGGAATAAACCCTTTCACTGTGGGACTGTGTCCTCAGGAATAAACCCTTTCACTGTGGGACTGTGTCCTCAGGAATAAACCCTTTCACTGTGGGACTGTGTCCTCAGGAATAAACCCTTTCACTGTGGGACTGTGTCCTCAGGAATAAACCCTTTCACTGTGGGACTGTGTCCTCGGGAATAAACCCTTTCACTGTGGGACTGTGTCCTCAGGAATAAACCCTTTCACTGTGGGACTGTGTCCTCAGGAATAAACCATTTCACTGTGGGACTGTGTCCTTCTGACCAGGAATAAACCCTTTCACTGTGGGACTGTGTCCTCAGGAATAAACCCTTTCACTGTGGGACTGTGTCCTCAGGAATAAACCCTTTCACTGTGGGACTGTGTCCTCAGGAATAAACCCTTTCACTGTGGGACTGTGTCCTTCTGACCAGGAATAAACCCTTTCACTGTGGGACTGTGTCCTCAGGAATAAACCCTTTCACTGTGGGACTGTGTCCTCAGGAATAAACCCTTTCACTGTGGGACTGTGTCCTCAGGAATAAACCCTTTCACTGTGGGACTGTGTCCTCAGGAATAAACCCTTTCACTGTGGGACTGTGTCCTCAGGAATAAACCCTTTCACTGTGGGACTGTGTCCTCAGGAATAAACCCTTTCACTGTGGGACTGTGTCCTTCTGACCAGGAATAAACCCTTTCACTGTGGGACTGTGTCCTCAGGAATAAACCCTTTCACTGTGGGACTGTGTCCTTCTGACCAGGAATAAACCCTTTCACTGTGGGACTGTGTCCTCAGGAATAAACCCTTTCACTGTGGGACTGTGTCCTTCTGACCAGGAATAAACCCTTTCACTGTGGGACTGTGTCCTCAGGAATAAACCCTTTCACTGTGGGACTGTGTCCTCAGGAATAAACCCTTTCACTGTGGGACTGTGTCCTTCTGACCAGGAATAAACCCTTTCACTGTGGGACTGTGTCCTCAGGAATAAACCCTTTCACTGTGGGACTGTGTCCTCAGGAATAAACCCTTTCACTGTGGGACTGTGTCCTTCTGACCAGGAATAAACCCTTTCACTGTGGGACTGTGTCCTCAGGAATAAACCCTTTCACTGTGGGACTGTGTCCTTCTGACCAGGAATAAACCCTTTCACTGTGGGACTGTGTCCTCAGGAATAAACCCTTTCACTGTGGGACTGTGTCCTCAGGAATAAACCCTTTCACTGTGGGACTGTGTCCTCAGGAATAAACCCTTTCACTGTGGGACTGTGTCCTTCTGACCAGGAATAAACCCTTTCACTGTGGCACTGTGTCCTCAGGAATAAACCCTTTCACTGTGGGACTGTGTCCTCAGGAATAAACCCTTTCACTATGGGACTGTGTCCTCAGGAATAAACCCTTTCACTGTGGGACTGTGTCCTCAGGAATAAACCCTTTCACTGTGGGACTGTGTCCTCAGGAATAAACCCTTTCACTGTGGGACTGTGTCCTCAGGAATAAACCCTTTCACTGTGGGACTGTGTCCTCAGGAATAAACCCTTTCACTGTGGGACTGTGTCCTCAGGAATAAACCCTTTCACTGTGGGACTGTGTCCTCAGGAATAAACCCTTTCACTGTGGGACTGTGTCCTTCAGCCACTTTCCCCTCTGTTTATTGTTCACGTTCTGCTATTGGAGCACGTTGAACATCAGAAAACGCATCCTTCACGCCTAATGGAAGTGCTTCGTGGCTTATTCCCTGGCCCCTTCATCAAACCTTCACACAACAGACATAACCACTGAAGGAGGTACCCTGTGCAGCCCCCTTGGCTTAGAGACAGACAAAGTCTGTCTGATCAGCCGAGCGAGGCTGGAGAATACAAGGACTTCTGACTTCTGGAAACGAGAGGAACCTCGTGAGTCACGGTCTTAGACTCTGACTCACGTAATGTTAGGTTGAACTTTTGCAATATTTCCTTCTGAAGTGTGCACTTGTACACTCCTCTCCACAAAATGTCCCTTTACACAAATCCGTGAAAGTGAAGTGAACAAGTGCACACTTAAAGGAGAGAGGAAAGCTGACTGGGACACAGACGTCATGTAGGTAAAGATCATTATAGAACAGAGGCAGCTAGCTAGTGTCACGTCCTGACCTTAGTTCCTGTTTTTATGTCTCTGTTTTGGTTTGGTCGGGGCGTGAGTTGAGGGTGGGCATTCTATGTTGTGTTTCTACGTTTTCTATTTCTATGTGTTTTGGCCTGGTATGGTTCCCAATCGGAGGGCCAGCTGTCTATCGTTGTCTCTGATCGAGAACCATATTTAGGTAGCCTTTTTCCCAGCTGGTGTTTGTGGGTGGTTGTTTCCTGTTTTGTGTTTTCACCTTTCAGGACTGTTTCTATTTTCATTTCTTACATTCACTTTGTTATTTGGTATTTTGGTGTTCTGGTATAATAACTAATCATGGACACTTACCACGCTGCGTTTTGGTCCGATCCTTCCTACTCCTCATCCGATGAAGACGAAGATCGTTACAGCTGGGGACCAGGAGAATGCATCGAACAGATCTTCACATTGACTGACTGTCACTGGGGAGAGACGCATTGTCTTGAGAACGGCGAGCGGAGTGTTCAGAGGAAGGAGGAAGAGGAAACGAAGGGTGGAAATGACAAACAATGGTCTCACAAACACCTACCTGTCTCTACATGTCTCTATTGTCTCGTTATACTGGTGACACCTGGCCAGAGAGACTACCTGTCTGTTATACTGGTGACACCATGCCAGATAGACTCTCTGTCTGTTATACTGGTGACACCAGGCCAGATAGTCTGTTATACTGGTGACAGCAGGCCAGATAGTCTGTTATACTGGTGACACCAGGCCAGATAGTCTGTTATACTGATAACACCAGGCCAGATAGTCTGTTATACTGATAACACCAGGCCAGATAGTCTGTTATACTGATGACACCAGGCCAGATAGTCTGTTATACTGATGACACCAGGCCAGATAGTCTGTTATACTGGTGACACCAGGCCAGATGGTCTGTTATACTGATGACACCAGGCCAGGTAGTCTGTTATACTGATGACACCAGGCCAGATAGTCTGTTATACTGGTGACACCAGGCCAGATAGTCTGTTATACTGATGACACCAGGCCAGATAGACTGTTATACTGATGACACCAGGCCAGTCTGTTATACTGGTAACACCAGGCCAGATAGTCTGTTATACTGATGACACCAGGCCAGATAGTCTGTTATACTGATGACACCAGGCCAGATAGACTCCTTGTCTGTTATACTGGTGACACCAGGCCAGATAGACTGTTATACTGATGACACCAGGCCAGTCTGTTATACTGGTAACACCAGGCCAGATAGTCTGTTATACTGATGACACCAGGTCAGATAGTCTGTTATACTGATGACACCAGGCCAGATAGACTCTCTGTCTGTTATACTGGTGACACCAGGCCAGATAGACTCTCTGTCTGTTATACTGGTGACACCAGGCAAGATAGTCTGTTATACTGGTGACACCAGGCCAGATAGTCTGTTATACTGGTGACACCAGGCCAGATAGTCTGTTATACTGATGACACCAGGCCAGATAGACTCTCTGTCTGTTATACTGGTGACACCAGGCCAGATAGTCTGTTATATTGGTGACACCAGGCCAGATAGTCTGTTATACTGGTGACACCAGGCCAGATAGTCTGTTATACTGATGACACCAGGCCAGATAGTCTGTTATACTGGTGACACCAGGCCAGATAGTCTGTTATACTGGTGACACCAGGCCAGATAGTCTGTTATACTGATGACACCAGGCCAGATAGTCTGTTATACTGGTGACACCAGGCCAGATAGTCTGTTATACTGATGACACCAGGCCAGATGGTCTGTTATACTGATGACACCAGGCCAGATGGTCTGTTATACTGATGACACCAGGCCAGATGGTCTGTTATACTGATGACACCAGGCCAGATGGTCTGTTATACTGATGACACCAGGCCAGATGGTCTGTTATACTGATGACACCAGGCCAGATAGTCTGTTATACTGGTGACACCAGGCCAGATAGTCTGTTATACTGGTGACACCAGGCCAGATGGTCTGTTATACTGGTGACACCAGGCCAGATAGTCTGTTATACTGGTGACACCAGGCCACCTGTCTCTACATGTCTCTATTGTCTCGTTATACTGATGACACCTGGCCAGAGAGACTACCTGTCTGTAATACTGGTGACACCTGGCCAGAGAGACTACCTGTCTGTAATACTGGTAACACCAGGCCAGATAGTCTGTTATACTGATAACACCATGCCAGAGAGACTCTCTGTCTGTTATACTGGTAACACCAGGCCAGTCTGTTATACTGGTAACACTAGGCCAGATAGTCTGTTATACTGATGACACCAGGCCAGATAGTCTGTTATACTGGTAACACCAGGCCAGATAGTCTGTTATACTGATGACACCAGGCCAGATAGACTCTCTGTCTGTTATACTGATAACACCAGGCCAGTCTGTTATACTGATGACACCAGGCCTAATAGTCTGTTATACTGATGACACCAGGCCAGAGGGCCAGAGAGACTCTCTGTCTGTTATACTGATAAAACCAGGCCAGATAGTCTGTTATACTGATGACACCAGGCCAGATAGTCTGTTATACTGATGACACCAGGCCAGATAGTCTGTTATACTGATGACACCAGGCCAGATAGTCTGTTATACTGGTGACACCAGGCCAGATAGTCTGTTATACTGGTGACACCATGCCAGATAGACTCTCTGTCTGTTATACTGGTGACACCAGGCCAGATAGATTGTTATACTGATGACACCAGGCCAGATGGTCTGTTATACTGGTGACACCAGGCCAGATAGTCTCCCTGTCTGTTATACTGGTGACACCAGGCCAGATAGTCTGTTATACTGATGACACCAGGCCAGATAGACTGTTATACTGATGACACCAGGCCAGTCTGTTATACTGGTAACACCAGGCCAGATAGTCTGTTATACTGGTAACACCAGGCCAGATAGTCTGTTATACTGATGACACCAGGCCAGATAGACTCTCTGTCTGTTATACTGATAACACCAGGCCAGTCTGTTATACTGATGACACCAGGCCAGATAGTCTGTTATACTGATGACACCAGGCCAGAGGGCCAGAGAGACTCTCTGTCTGTTATACTGATAAAACCAGGCCAGATAGTCTGTTATACTGATGACACCAGGCCAGACAGTCTGTTATACTGATGACACCAGGCCAGATAGTCTGTTATACTGATGACACCAGGCCAGATAGTCTGTTATACTGATGACACCAGGCCAGATAGTCTGTTATACTGGTGACACCAGGCCAGATAGTCTGTTATACTGGTGACACCATGCCAGATAGACTCTCTGTCTGTTATACTGGTGACACCAGGCCAGATAGATTGTTATACTGATGACACCAGGCCAGATGGTCTGTTATACTGGTGACACCAGGCCAGATAGTCTCCCTGTCTGTTATACTGGTGACACCAGGCCAGATAGTCTGTTATACTGATGACACCAGGCCAGATAGACTGTTATACTGATGACACCAGGCCAGTCTGTTATACTGGTAACACCAGGCCAGATAGTCTGTTATACTGATGACACCAGGCCAGATAGTCTGTTATACTGATGACACCAGGCCAGATAGACTCCTTGTCTGTTATACTGGTGACACCAGGCCAGATAGACTGTTATACTGATGACACCAGGCCAGTCTGTTATACTGGTAACACCAGGCCAGATAGTCTGTTATACTGATGACACCAGGTCAGATAGTCTGTTATACTGATGACACCAGGCCAGATAGACTCTCTGTCTGTTATACTGGTGACAACAGGCCAGATAGACTCTCTGTCTGTTATACTGGTGACACCAGGCAAGATAGTCTGTTATACTGGTGACACCAGGCCAGATAGTCTGTTATACTGGTGACACCAGGCCAGTCTGTTATACTGGTAACACCAGGCCAGATAGTCTGTTATACTGATGACACCAGGCCAGATAGTCTGTTATACTGGTAACACCAGGCCAGATAGTCTGTTATACTGATGACACCAGGCCAGATAGACTCTCTGTCTGTTATACTGATAACACCAGGCCAGTCTGTTATACTGATGACACCAGGCCAGATAGTCTGTTATACTGATGACACCAGGCCAGAGGGCCAGAGAGACTCTCTGTCTGTTATACTGATAAAACCAGGCCAGATAGTCTGTTATACTGATGACACCAGGCCAGACAGTCTGTTATACTGATGACACCAGGCCAGATAGTCTGTTATACTGATGACACCAGGCCAGATAGTCTGTTATACTGATGACACCAGGCCAGATAGTCTGTTATACTGGTGACACCAGGCCAGATAGTCTGTTATACTGGTGACACCATGCCAGATAGACTCTCTGTCTGTTATACTGGTGACACCAGGCCAGATAGATTGTTATACTGATGACACCAGGCCAGATGGTCTGTTATACTGGTGACACCAGGCCAGATAGTCTCCTGTCTGTTATACTGGTGACACCAGGCCAGATAGTCTGTTATACTGATGACACCAGGCCAGTCTGTTATACTGGTAACACCAGGCCAGATAGTCTGTTATACTGATGACACCAGGCCAGATAGTCTGTTATACTGATGACACCAGGCCAGATAGACTCCTTGTCTGTTATACTGGTGACACCAGGCCAGATAGACTGTTATACTGATGACACCAGGCCAGTCTGTTATACTGGTAACACCAGGCCAGATAGTCTGTTATACTGATGACACCAGGTCAGATAGTCTGTTATACTGATGACACCAGGCCAGATAGACTCTCTGTCTGTTATACTGGTGACACCAGGCCAGATAGACTCTCTGTCTGTTATACTGGTGACACCAGGCAAGATAGTCTGTTATACTGGTGACACCAGGCCAGATAGTCTGTTATACTGGTGACACCAGGCCAGATAGTCTGTTATACTGATGACACCAGGCCAGATAGACTCTCTGTCTGTTATACTGGTGACACCAGGCCAGATAGTCTCCCTGTCTGTTATACTGGTGACACCAGGCCAGATAGACTCTCTGTCTGTTATACTGATGACACCAGGCCAGATAGTCTGTTATACTGATGACACCAGGCCAGATAGTCTGTTATACTGATGACACCAGGCCAGATAGTCTGTTATACTGGTGACACCAGGCCAGATAGTCTCCCTGTCTGTTATACTGGTGACACCAGGCCAGATAGTCTGTTATACTGATGACACCAGGCCAGATAGACTGTTATACTGATGACACCAGGCCAGTCTGTTATACTGGTAACACCAGGCCAGATAGTCTGTTATACTGATGACACCAGGCCAGATAGTCTGTTATACTGATGACACCAGGCCAGATAGACTCCTTGTCTGTTATACTGGTGACACCAGGCCAGATAGACTGTTATACTGATGACACCAGGCCAGTCTGTTATACTGGTAACACCAGGCCAGATAGTCTGTTATACTGATGACACCAGGTCAGATAGTCTGTTATACTGATGACACCAGGCCAGATAGACTCTCTGTCTGTTATACTGGTGACAACAGGCCAGATAGACTCTCTGTCTGTTATACTGGTGACACCAGGCAAGATAGTCTGTTATACTGGTGACACCAGGCCAGATAGTCTGTTATACTGGTGACACCAGGCCAGTCTGTTATACTGGTAACACCAGGCCAGATAGTCTGTTATACTGATGACACCAGGCCAGATATCAAATCAAATCAAATCAAATTTATTTATATAGCCCTTCGTACATCAGCTGATATCTCAAAGTGCTGTACAGAAACCCAGCCTAAAACCCCAAACAGCAAACAATGCAGGTGTAAAAGTCTGTTATACTGGTAACACCAGGCCAGATAGTCTGTTATACTGATGACACCAGGCCAGATAGACTCTCTGTCTGTTATACTGATAACACCAGGCCAGTCTGTTATACTGATGACACCAGGCCAGATAGTCTGTTATACTGATGACACCAGGCCAGAGGGCCAGAGAGACTCTCTGTCTGTTATACTGATAAAACCAGGCCAGATAGTCTGTTATACTGATGACACCAGGCCAGACAGTCTGTTATACTGATGACACCAGGCCAGATAGTCTGTTATACTGATGACACCAGGCCAGATAGTCTGTTATACTGATGACACCAGGCCAGATAGTCTGTTATACTGGTGACACCAGGCCAGATAGTCTGTTATACTGGTGACACCATGCCAGATAGACTCTCTGTCTGTTATACTGGTGACACCAGGCCAGATAGATTGTTATACTGATGACACCAGGCCAGATGGTCTGTTATACTGGTGACACCAGGCCAGATAGTCTCCCTGTCTGTTATACTGGTGACACCAGGCCAGATAGTCTGTTATACTGATGACACCAGGCCAGTCTGTTATACTGGTAACACCAGGCCAGATAGTCTGTTATACTGATGACACCAGGCCAGATAGTCTGTTATACTGATGACACCAGGCCAGATAGACTCCTTGTCTGTTATACTGGTGACACCAGGCCAGATAGACTGTTATACTGATGACACCAGGCCAGTCTGTTATACTGGTAACACCAGGCCAGATAGTCTGTTATACTGATGACACCAGGTCAGATAGTCTGTTATACTGATGACACCAGGCCAGATAGACTCTCTGTCTGTTATACTGGTGACACCAGGCCAGATAGACTCTCTGTCTGTTATACTGGTGACACCAGGCAAGATAGTCTGTTATACTGGTGACACCAGGCCAGATAGTCTGTTATACTGGTGACACCAGGCCAGATAGTCTGTTATACTGATGACACCAGGCCAGATAGACTCTCTGTCTGTTATACTGGTGACACCAGGCCAGATAGTCTCCCTGTCTGTTATACTGGTGACACCAGGCCAGATAGACTCTCTGTCTGTTATACTGATGACACCAGGCCAGATAGTCTGTTATACTGATGACACCAGGCCAGATAGTCTGTTATACTGATGACACCAGGCCAGATAGTCTGTTATACTGATGACACCAGGCCAGATAGTCTGTTATACTGGTGACACCAGGCCAGATGGTCTGTTATACTGGTGACACCAGGCCAGATGGTCTGTTATACTGGTGACACCAGGCCAGATGGTCTGTTATACTGGTGACACCAGGCCAGATAGTCTGTTATACTGGTGACACCAGGCCAGATAGTCTGTTATACTGGTGACACCAGGCCAGATAGTCTGTTATACTGATGACACCAGGCCAGATAGTCTGTTATACTGATGACACCAGGCCAGATAGACTCTCTGTCTGTTATACTGATAACACCAGGCCAGTCTGTTATACTGATGACACCAGGCCAGAGAGACTCTCTGTCTGTTATACTGGTAACACCAGGCCAGTCTGTTATACTGGTAACACCAGGCCAGATAGTCTGTTATACTGATGACACCAGGCCAGATAGTCTGTTATACTGATGACACCAGGCCAGATAGACTCCTTGTCTGTTATACTGGTGACACCAGGCCAGATAGACTGTTATACTGATGACACCAGGCCAGATAGTCTGTTATACTGATGACACCAGGCCAGATAGACTCTCTGTCTGTTATACTGGTGACACCAGGCCAGATAGTCTCCCTGTCTGTTATACTGGTGACACCAGGCCAGATAGACTCTCTGTCTGTTATACTGATGACACCAGGCCAGATAGTCTGTTATACTGATGACACCAGGCCAGATAGTCTGTTATACTGATGACACCAGGCCAGATAGTCTGTTATACTGATGACACCAGGCCAGATAGTCTGTTATACTGGTGACACCAGGCCAGATGGTCTGTTATACTGGTGACACCAGGCCAGATGGTCTGTTATACTGGTGACACCAGGCCAGATGGTCTGTTATACTGGTGACACCAGGCCAGATAGTCTGTTATACTGGTGACACCAGGCCAGATAGTCTGTTATACTGGTGACACCAGGCCAGATAGTCTGTTATACTGATGACACCAGGCCAGATAGTCTGTTATACTGATGACACCAGGCCAGATAGACTCTCTGTCTATTATACTGATAACACCAGGCCAGTCTGTTATACTGATGACACCAGGCCAGAGAGACTCTCTGTCTGTTATACTGGTAACACCAGGCCAGTCTGTTATACTGGTAACACCAGGCCAGATAGTCTGTTATACTGATGACACCAGGCCAGATAGTCTGTTATACTGGTAACACCAGGCCAGATAGTCTGTTATACTGATGACACCAGGCCAGATAGACTCTCTGTCTGTTATACTGATAACACCAGGCCAGTCTGTTATACTGATGACACCAGGCCAGATAGTCTGTTATACTGATGACACCAGGCCAGAGGGCCAGAGAGACTCTCTGTCTGTTATACTGATAAAACCAGGCCAGATAGTCTGTTATACTGATGACACCAGGCCAGACAGTCTGTTATACTGATGACACCAGGCCAGATAGTCTGTTATACTGATGACACCAGGCCAGATAGTCTGTTATACTGATGACACCAGGCCAGATAGTCTGTTATACTGGTGACACCAGGCCAGATAGTCTGTTATACTGGTGACACCATGCCAGATAGACTCTCTGTCTGTTATACTGGTGACACCAGGCCAGATAGATTGTTATACTGATGACACCAGGCCAGATGGTCTGTTATACTGGTGACACCAGGCCAGATAGTCTCCCTGTCTGTTATACTGGTGACACCAGGCCAGATAGTCTGTTATACTGATGACACCAGGCCAGATAGACTGTTATACTGATGACACCAGGCCAGTCTGTTATACTGGTAACACCAGGCCAGATAGTCTGTTATACTGATGACACCAGGCCAGATAGTCTGTTATACTGATGACACCAGGCCAGATAGACTCCTTGTCTGTTATACTGGTGACACCAGGCCAGATAGACTGTTATACTGATGACACCAGGCCAGTCTGTTATACTGGTAACACCAGGCCAGATAGTCTGTTATACTGATGACACCAGGTCAGATAGTCTGTTATACTGATGACACCAGGCCAGATAGACTCTCTGTCTGTTATACTGGTGACACCAGGCCAGATAGACTCTCTGTCTGTTATACTGGTGACACCAGGCAAGATAGTCTGTTATACTGGTGACACCAGGCCAGATAGTCTATTATACTGGTGACACCAGGCCAGATAGTCTGTTATACTGGTGACACCAGGCCAGATAGTCTGTTATACTGATGACACCAGGCCAGATAGTCTGTTATACTGATGACACCAGGCCAGATAGACTCTCTGTCTGTTATACTGATAACACCAGGCCAGTCTGTTATACTGATGACACCAGGCCAGAGAGACTCTCTGTCTGTTATACTGGTAACACCAGGCCAGTCTGTTATACTGGTAACACCAGGCCAGATAGTCTGTTATACTGATGACACCAGGCCAGATAGTCTGTTATACTGGTAACACCAGGCCAGATAGTCTGTTATACTGATGACACCAGGCCAGATAGACTCTCTGTCTGTTATACTGATAACACCAGGCCAGTCTGTTATACTGATGACACCAGGCCAGATAGTCTGTTATACTGATGACACCAGGCCAGAGGGCCAGAGAGACTCTCTGTCTGTTATACTGATAAAACCAGGCCAGATAGTCTGTTATACTGATGACACCGGGCCAGACAGTCTGTTATACTGATGACACCAGGCCAGATAGTCTGTTATACTGATGACACCAGGCCAGATAGTCTGTTATACTGATGACACCAGGCCAGATAGTCTGTTATACTGGTGACACCAGGCCAGATAGTCTGTTATACTGGTGACACCATGCCAGATAGACTCTCTGTCTGTTATACTGGTGACACCAGGCCAGATAGATTGTTATACTGATGACACCAGGCCAGATGGTCTGTTATACTGGTGACACCAGGCCAGATAGTCTCCCTGTCTGTTATACTGGTGACACCAGGCCAGATAGTCTCCCTGTCTGTTATACTGGTGACACCAGGCCAGATAGTCTCCCTGTCTGTTATACTGGTGACACCAGGCCAGATAGACTCTCTGTCTGTTATACTGATGACACCAGGCCAGATAGTCTGTTATACTGATGACACCAGGCCAGATAGTCTGTTATACTGGTGACACCAGGCCAGATAGTCTGTTATACTGATGACACCAGGCCAGATAGTCTGTTATACTGATGACACCAGGCCAGATAGTCTGTTATACTGATGACACCAGGCCAGATAGTCTGTTATACTGATGACACCAGGCCAGATAGTCTGTTATACTGGTGACACCAGGCCAGATGGTCTGTTATACTGGTGACACCAGGCCAGATGGTCTGTTATACTGATGACACCAGGCCAGATAGTCTGTTATACTGGTGACACCAGGCCAGATAGTCTGTTATACTGATGACACCAGGCCAGATAGTCTGTTATACTGGTGACACCAGGCCAGATAGTCTGTTATACTGATAACACCAGGCCAGATAGACTCCCTGTCTGTTATACTGATAACACCAGGCCAGATAGTCTGTTATACTGATGACACCAGGCCAGATAGACTCCCTGTCTGTTATACTGATAAAACCAGGCCAGATAGTCTGTTATACTGATGACACCAGGCCAGATAGTCTGTTATACTGGTGACACCAGGCCAGATAGTCTATTATACTGATGACACCAGGCCAGATAGTCTGTTATACTGATGACACCATGCCAGATGGTCTGTTATACTGGTGACACCAGGCTAGATAGTCTGTTATACTGGTGACACCAGGCCAGATAGTCTGTTATACTGATGACACCATGCCAGATAGACTCTCTGTCTGTTCTACTGGTGACACCAGGCCAGATGGTCTGTTATACTGATGACACCATGCCAGATAGACTCTCTGTCTGTTATACTGATGACACCAGGCCAGATAGTCTGTTATACTGATAACACCAGGCCAGATAGTCTGTTATACTGGTGACACCAGGCCAGATAGACTCTCTGTCTGTTATACTGATAACACCAGGCCAGTCTGTTATACTGATGACACCAGGCCAGATAGTCTGTTATACTGGTGACACCAGGCCAGATAGACTCTCTGTCTGTTATACTGGTGACACCAGGCCAGATAGTCTGTTATACTGATGACACCAGGCCAGATAGTCTGTTATACTGATGACACCAGGCCAGATAGTCTGTTATACTGGTGACACCAGGCCAGACAGTCTGTTATACTGGTGACACCAGGCCAGATAGTCTGTTATACTGATAACACCAGGCCAGATAGTCTGTTATACTGATGACACCAGGCTAGATAGTCTGTTATACTGATGACACCAGGCCAGATAGACTGTTATACTGATGACACCAGGCCAGATAGACTCCCTGTCTGTTATACTGATGACACCAGGCCAGACAGTCTGTTATACTGGTGACACCAGGCCAGATAGTCTGTTATACTGATGACACCAGGCCAGACAGTCTGTTATACTGGTGACACCAGGCCAGATAGTCTGTTATACTGGTGACACCAGGCCAGATAGTCTGTTATACTGGTGACACCAGGCCAGATAGTCTGTTATACTGATGACACCAGGCCAGATAGTCTGTTATACTGATGACACCAGGCCAGATAGTCTGTTATACTGATGACACCAGGCCAGATAGTCTGTTATACTGGTGACACCAGGCCAGATAGTCTGTTATACTGGTGACACCATGCCAGACAGTCTGTTATACTGGTGACACCAGGCCAGATAGTCTGTTATACTGATGACACCAGGCCAGATAGTCTGTTATACTGGTGACACCAGGCCAGATAGTCTGTTATACTGATGACACCAGGCCAGATAGTCTGTTATACTGATGACACCATGCCAGATAGTCTGTTATACTGATGACACCAGGCCAGATAGACTGTTATACTGGTGACACCAGGCCAGATACCCTGTTATACTGGTGACACCAGGCCAGATAGTCTGTTATACTGATGACACCAGGCCAGATGGTCTGTTATACTGATGACACCAGGCCAGATGGTCTGTTATACTGATGACACCAGGCCAGATGGTCTGTTATACTGGTGACACCAGGCCATATAGTCTGTTATACTGATGACACCAGGCCAGATAGTCTGTTATACTGATGACACCAGGCCAGATAGTCTGTTATACTGATGACACCAGGCCAGATGGTCTGTTATACTGGTGACACCAGGCCAGATAGTCTGTTATACTGATGACACCAGGCCAGATGGTCTGTTATACTGATGACACCAGGCCAGATAGTCTGTTATACTGGTGACACCAGGCCAGATAGTCTGTTATACTGATGACACCAGGCCAGATAGTCTGTTATACTGATGACACCAGGCCAGATAGTCTGTTATACTGATGACACCAGGCCAGATAGTCTGTTATACTGGTGACACCAGGCCAGATAGTCTGTTATACTGATAACACCAGGCCAGTCTGTTATACTGATGACACCAGGCCAGATAGACTCTCTGTCTGTTATACTGATGACACCAGGCCAGATAGTCTGTTATACTGATGACACCAGGCCAGATAGTCTGTTATACTGGTGACACCAGGCCAGAGGGCCAGAGAGACTCTCTGTCTGTTATACTGATAAAACCAGGCAAGATAGTCTGTTATACTGATGACACCAGGCCAGATGGTCTGTTATACTGATGACACCATGCCAGATAGACTCTCTGTCTGTTATACTGGTGACACCATGCCAGATAGTCTGTTATACTGGTGACACCAGGCCAGATAGTCTGTTATACTGATGACACCAGGCCAGATAGACTCTCTGTCTGTTATACTGGTGACACCAGGCCAGATAGACTCTCTGTCTGTTATACTGGTGACACCAGGCCAGATAGACTCTCTGTCTGTTATACTGGTGACACCAGGCCAGATAGACTCTCTGTCTGTTATACTGGTGACACCAGGCCAGATAGTCTGTTATACTGGTGACACCAGGCCAGATAGTCTGTTATACTGATGACACCAGGTCAGATAGTCTGTTATACTGATGACACCAGGCCAGATAGTCTGTTATACTGGTGACACCAGGCCAGATAGTCTGTTATACTGATGACACCAGGCCAGATAGACTCCCTGTCTGTTATACTGATGACACCAGGCCAGATAGACTCTCTGTCTGTTATACTGGTGACACCAGGCCAGATAGACTCTCTGTCTGTTATACTGGTGACACCAGGCCAGATAGTCTGTTATACTGGTGACACCAGGCCAGATAGTCTGTTATACTGATGACACCAGGTCAGATAGTCTGTTATACTGATGACACCAGGCCAGATAGTCTGTTATACTGGTGACACCAGGCCAGATAGTCTGTTATACTGATGACACCAGGCCAGATAGTCTGTTATACTGATGACACCAGGCCAGATAGTCTGTTATACTGATGACACCAGGCCAGATAGTCTGTTATACTGGTGACACCAGGCCAGATAGTCTGTTATACTGATGACACCAGGCCAGATAGACTCCCTGTCTGTTATACTGATGACACCAGGCCAGATAGACTCTCTGTCTGTTATACTGGTGACACCAGGCCAGATAGACTCTCTGTCTGTTATACTGGTGACACCAGGCCAGATAGTCTGTTATACTGGTGACACCAGGCCAGATAGTCTGTTATACTGATGACACCAGGTCAGATAGTCTGTTATACTGATGACACCAGGCCAGATAGTCTGTTATACTGGTGACACCAGGCCAGATAGTCTGTTATACTGATGTCACCAGGCCAGATGGTCTGTTATACTGGTGACACCAGGCCAGATAGTCTGTTATACTGATGACACCAGGCCAGATGGTCTGTTATACTGATGACACCATGCCAGATAGACTCTCTGTCTGTTATACTGGTGACACCATGCCAGATAGTCTGTTATACTGGTGACACCAGGCCAGATAGTCTGTTATACTGATGACACCAGGCCAGATAGACTCTCTGTCTGTTATACTGGTGACACCAGGCCAGATAGACTCTCTGTCTGTTATACTGGTGACACCAGGCCAGATAGACTCTCTGTCTGTTATACTGGTGACACCAGGCCAGATAGACTCTCTGTCTGTTATACTGGTGACACCAGGCCAGATAGTCTGTTATACTGGTGACACCAGGCCAGATAGTCTGTTATACTGATGACACCAGGTCAGATAGTCTGTTATACTGATGACACCAGGCCAGATAGTCTGTTATACTGGTGACACCAGGCCAGATAGTCTGTTATACTGATGACACCAGGCCAGATAGACTCTCTGTCTATTATACTGATAACACCAGGCCAGTCTGTTATACTGATGACACCAGGCCAGAGAGACTCTCTGTCTGTTATACTGGTGACACCAGGCCAGATAGACTCTCTGTCTGTTATACTGGTGACACCAGGCCAGATAGACTCTCTGTCTGTTATACTGGTGACACCAGGCCAGATAGTCTGTTATACTGGTGACACCAGGCCAGATAGTCTGTTATACTGATGACACCAGGTCAGATAGTCTGTTATACTGATGACACCAGGCCAGATAGTCTGTTATACTGGTGACACCAGGCCAGATAGTCTGTTATACTGATGACACCAGGCCAGATAGACTCCCTGTCTGTTATACTGATGACACCAGGCCAGATAGACTCTCTGTCTGTTATACTGGTGACACCAGGCCAGATAGACTCTCTGTCTGTTATACTGGTGACACCAGGCCAGATAGTCTGTTATACTGGTGACACCAGGCCAGATAGTCTGTTATACTGATGACACCAGGTCAGATAGTCTGTTATACTGATGACACCAGGCCAGATAGTCTGTTATACTGGTGACACCAGGCCAGATAGTCTGTTATACTGATGACACCAGGCCAGATAGTCTGTTATACTGATGACACCAGGCCAGATAGTCTGTTATACTGATGACACCAGGCCAGATAGTCTGTTATACTGGTGACACCAGGCCAGATAGTCTGTTATACTGATGACACCAGGCCAGATAGACTCCCTGTCTGTTATACTGATGACACCAGGCCAGATAGACTCTCTGTCTGTTATACTGGTGACACCAGGCCAGATAGACTCTCTGTCTGTTATACTGGTGACACCAGGCCAGATAGTCTGTTATACTGGTGACACCAGGCCAGATAGTCTGTTATACTGATGACACCAGGTCAGATAGTCTGTTATACTGATGACACCAGGCCAGATAGTCTGTTATACTGGTGACACCAGGCCAGATAGTCTGTTATACTGATGTCACCAGGCCAGATGGTCTGTTATACTGGTGACACCAGGCCAGATAGTCTGTTATACTGATGACACCAGGCCAGATGGTCTGTTATACTGATGACACCATGCCAGATAGACTCTCTGTCTGTTATACTGGTGACACCATGCCAGATAGTCTGTTATACTGGTGACACCAGGCCAGATAGTCTGTTATACTGATGACACCAGGCCAGATAGACTCTCTGTCTGTTATACTGGTGACACCAGGCCAGATAGACTCTCTGTCTGTTATACTGGTGACACCAGGCCAGATAGACTCTCTGTCTGTTATACTGGTGACACCAGGCCAGATAGACTCTCTGTCTGTTATACTGGTGACACCAGGCCAGATAGTCTGTTATACTGGTGACACCAGGCCAGATAGTCTGTTATACTGATGACACCAGGTCAGATAGTCTGTTATACTGATGACACCAGGCCAGATAGTCTGTTATACTGGTGACACCAGGCCAGATAGTCTGTTATACTGATGACACCAGGCCAGATAGACTCCCTGTCTGTTATACTGATGACACCAGGCCAGATAGACTCTCTGTCTGTTATACTGGTGACACCAGGCCAGATAGACTCTCTGTCTGTTATACTGGTGACACCAGGCCAGATAGTCTGTTATACTGGTGACACCAGGCCAGATAGTCTGTTATACTGATGACACCAGGTCAGATAGTCTGTTATACTGATGACACCAGGCCAGATAGTCTGTTATACTGGTGACACCAGGCCAGATAGTCTGTTATACTGATGACACCAGGCCAGATAGTCTGTTATACTGATGACACCAGGCCAGATAGTCTGTTATACTGATGACACCAGGCCAGATAGTCTGTTATACTGGTGACACCAGGCCAGATAGTCTGTTATACTGATGACACCAGGCCAGATAGACTCCTGTCTGTTATACTGATGACACCAGGCCAGATAGACTCTCTGTCTGTTATACTGGTGACACCAGGCCAGATAGACTCTCTGTCTGTTATACTGGTGACACCAGGCCAGATAGTCTGTTATACTGGTGACACCAGGCCAGATAGTCTGTTATACTGATGACACCAGGTCAGATAGTCTGTTATACTGATGACACCAGGCCAGATAGTCTGTTATACTGGTGACACCAGGCCAGATAGTCTGTTATACTGATGACACCAGGCCAGATGGTCTGTTATACTGGTGACACCAGGCCAGATAGTCTGTTATACTGATGACACCAGGCCAGATGGTCTGTTATACTGATGACAGCAGGCCAGATAGTCTGTTATACTGGTGACACCAGGCCAGATAGTCTGTTATACTGATGACACCAGGCCAGATAGTCTGTTATACTGATGACACCAGGCCAGATAGTCTGTTATACTGATGACACCAGGCCAGATAGTCTGTTATACTGGTGACACCAGGCCAGATAGTCTGTTATACTGATGACACCAGGCCAGATAGTCTGTTATACTGGTGACACCAGGCCAGAGGGCCAGAGAGACTCTCTGTCTGTTATACTGATAAAACCAGGCAAGATAGTCTGTTATACTGATGACACCAGGCCAGATGGTCTGTTATACTGATGACACCATGCCAGATAGACTCTCTGTCTGTTATACTGGTGACACCATGCCAGATAGTCTGTTATACTGGTGACACCAGGCCAGATAGTCTGTTATACTGATGACACCAGGCCAGATAGACTCTCTGTCTGTTATACTGGTGACACCAGGCCAGATAGTCTGTTATACTGATGACACCAGGCCAGATAGACTCCCTGTCTGTTATACTGATGACACCAGGCCAGATAGACTCTCTGTCTGTTATACTGGTGACACCAGGCCAGATAGACTCTCTGTCTGTTATACTGGTGACACCAGGCCAGATAGTCTGTTATACTGGTGACACCAGGCCAGATAGTCTGTTATACTGATGACACCAGGTCAGATAGTCTGTTATACTGATGACACCAGGCCAGATAGTCTGTTATACTGGTGACACCAGGCCAGATAGTCTGTTATACTGATGACACCAGGCCAGATAGACTCCCTGTCTGTTATACTGATGACACCAGGCCAGATAGACTCTCTGTCTGTTATACTGGTGACACCAGGCCAGATAGTCTGTTATACTGATGACACCAGGCCAGATGGTCTGTTATACTGATAACACCAGGCCAGATGGTCTGTTATACTGATGACACCAGGCCAGATAGTCTGTTATACTGATGACACCAGGCCAGATAGTCTGTTATACTGATGACACCAGGCCAGATAGTCTGTTATACTGGTGACACCAGGCCAGATAGTCTGTTATACTGATAACACCAGGCCAGTCTGTTATACTGATGACACCAGGCCAGATAGACTCTCTGTCTGTTATACTGATGACACCAGGCCAGATAGACTCCCTGTCTGTTATACTGATGACACCAGGCCAGATAGTCTGTTATACTGATGACACCAGGCCAGATAGTCTGTTATACTGATGACACCAGGCCAGATAGTCTGTTATACTGGTGACACCAGGCCAGATAGTCTGTTATACTGATAACACCAGGCCAGTCTGTTATACTGATGACACCAGGCCAGATAGACTCTCTGTCTGTTATACTGATGACACCAGGCCAGATAGTCTGTTATACTGATGACACCAGGCCAGATAGTCTGTTATACTGGTGACACCAGGCCAGAGGGCCAGAGAGACTCTCTGTCTGTTATACTGATAAAACCAGGCCAGATAGTCTGTTATACTGATGACACCAGGCCAGATGGTCTGTTATACTGATGACACCATGCCAGATAGACTCTCTGTCTGTTATACTGGTGACACCATGCCAGATAGTCTGTTATACTGGTGACACCAGGCCAGATAGTCTGTTATACTGATGACACCAGGCCAGATAGACTCTCTGTCTGTTATACTGGTGACACCAGGCCAGATAGACTCTCTGTCTGTTATACTGGTGACACCAGGCCAGATAGTCTCTCTGTCTGTTATACTGGTGACACCAGGCCAGATAGACTCTCTGTCTGTTATACTGGTGACACCAGGCCAGATAGTCTGTTATACTGGTGACACCAGGCCAGATAGTCTGTTATACTGATGACACCAGGTCAGATAGTCTGTTATACTGATGACACCAGGCCAGATAGTCTGTTATACTGGTGACACCAGGCCAGATAGTCTGTTATACTGATGACACCAGGCCAGATAGACTCCCTGTCTGTTATACTGATGACACCAGGCCAGATAGACTCTCTGTCTGTTATACTGGTGACACCAGGCCAGATAGTCTGTTATACTGATGACACCAGGCCAGATGGTCTGTTATACTGATAACACCAGGCCAGATGGTCTGTTATACTGATGACACCAGGCCAGATGGTCTGTTATACTGATAACACCAGGCCAGATGGTCTGTTATACTGATGACACCAGGCCAGATGGTCTGTTATACTGATGACACCAGGCCAGATAGTCTGTTATACTGATAACACCAGGCCAGATGGTCTGTTATACTGATGACACCAGGCCAGATGGTCTGTTATACTGATGACACCAGGCCAGATAGTCTGTTATACTGATAAAACCAGGCAAGATAGTCTGTTATACTGATGACACCAGGCCAGATGGTCTGTTATACTGATGACACCATGCCAGATAGACTCTCTGTCTGTTATACTGGTGACACCATGCCAGATAGTCTGTTATACTGGTGACACCAGGCCAGATAGTCTGTTATACTGATGACACCAGGCCAGATAGACTCTCTGTCTGTTATACTGGTGACACCAGGCCAGATAGACTCTCTGTCTGTTATACTGGTGACACCAGGCCAGATAGACTCTCTGTCTGTTATACTGGTGACACCAGGCCAGATAGACTCCCTGTCTGTTATACTGGTGACACCAGGCCAGATAGTCTGTTATACTGGTGACACCAGGCCAGATAGTCTGTTATACTGATGACACCAGGTCAGATAGTCTGTTATACTGATGACACCAGGCCAGATAGTCTGTTATACTGGTGACACCAGGCCAGATAGTCTGTTATACTGATGACACCAGGCCAGATAGACTCCCTGTCTGTTATACTGATGACACCAGGCCAGATAGACTCTCTGTCTGTTATACTGGTGACACCAGGCCAGATAGACTCTCTGTCTGTTATACTGGTGACACCAGGCCAGATAGTCTGTTATACTGGTGACACCAGGCCAGATAGTCTGTTATACTGATGACACCAGGTCAGATAGTCTGTTATACTGATGACACCAGGCCAGATAGTCTGTTATACTGGTGACACCAGGCCAGATAGTCTGTTATACTGATGACACCAGGCCAGATGGTCTGTTATACTGGTGACACCAGGCCAGATAGTCTGTTATACTGATGACACCAGGCCAGATGGTCTGTTATACTGATGACACCAGGCCAGATAGTCTGTTATACTGGTGACACCAGGCCAGATAGTCTGTTATACTGATGACACCAGGCCAGATAGTCTGTTATACTGATGACACCAGGCCAGATAGTCTGTTATACTGATGACACCAGGCCAGATAGTCTGTTATACTGGTGACACCAGGCCAGATAGTCTGTTATACTGATAACACCAGGCCAGTCTGTTATACTGATGACACCAGGCCAGATAGACTCTCTGTCTGTTATACTGATGACACCAGGCCAGATAGTCTGTTATACTGATGACACCAGGCCAGATAGTCTGTTATACTGGTGACACCAGGCCAGAGGGCCAGAGAGACTCTCTGTCTGTTATACTGATAAAACCAGGCAAGATAGTCTGTTATACTGATGACACCAGGCCAGATGGTCTGTTATACTGATGACACCATGCCAGATAGACTCTCTGTCTGTTATACTGGTGACACCATGCCAGATAGTCTGTTATACTGGTGACACCAGGCCAGATAGTCTGTTATACTGATGACACCAGGCCAGATAGACTCTCTGTCTGTTATACTGGTGACACCAGGCCAGATAGTCTGTTATACTGATGACACCAGGCCAGATAGACTCCTGTCTGTTATACTGATGACACCAGGCCAGATAGACTCTCTGTCTGTTATACTGGTGACACCAGGCCAGATAGACTCTCTGTCTGTTATACTGGTGACACCAGGCCAGATAGTCTGTTATACTGGTGACACCAGGCCAGATAGTCTGTTATACTGATGACACCAGGTCAGATAGTCTGTTATACTGATGACACCAGGCCAGATAGTCTGTTATACTGGTGACACCAGGCCAGATAGTCTGTTATACTGATGACACCAGGCCAGATAGACTCCTGTCTGTTATACTGATGACACCAGGCCAGATAGACTCTCTGTCTGTTATACTGGTGACACCAGGCCAGATAGTCTGTTATACTGATGACACCAGGCCAGATGGTCTGTTATACTGATAACACCAGGCCAGATGGTCTGTTATACTGATGACACCAGGCCAGATAGTCTGTTATACTGATGACACCAGGCCAGATAGTCTGTTATACTGATGACACCAGGCCAGATAGTCTGTTATACTGGTGACACCAGGCCAGATAGTCTGTTATACTGATAACACCAGGCCAGTCTGTTATACTGATGACACCAGGCCAGATAGACTCTCTGTCTGTTATACTGATGACACCAGGCCAGATAGACTCCCTGTCTGTTATACTGATGACACCAGGCCAGATAGTCTGTTATACTGATGACACCAGGCCAGATAGTCTGTTATACTGATGACACCAGGCCAGATAGTCTGTTATACTGGTGACACCAGGCCAGATAGTCTGTTATACTGATAACACCAGGCCAGTCTGTTATACTGATGACACCAGGCCAGATAGACTCTCTGTCTGTTATACTGATGACACCAGGCCAGATAGTCTGTTATACTGATGACACCAGGCCAGATAGTCTGTTATACTGGTGACACCAGGCCAGAGGGCCAGAGAGACTCTCTGTCTGTTATACTGATAAAACCAGGCCAGATAGTCTGTTATACTGATGACACCAGGCCAGATGGTCTGTTATACTGATGACACCATGCCAGATAGACTCTCTGTCTGTTATACTGGTGACACCATGCCAGATAGTCTGTTATACTGGTGACACCAGGCCAGATAGTCTGTTATACTGATGACACCAGGCCAGATAGACTCTCTGTCTGTTATACTGGTGACACCAGGCCAGATAGACTCTCTGTCTGTTATACTGGTGACACCAGGCCAGATAGTCTCTCTGTCTGTTATACTGGTGACACCAGGCCAGATAGACTCTCTGTCTGTTATACTGGTGACACCAGGCCAGATAGTCTGTTATACTGGTGACACCAGGCCAGATAGTCTGTTATACTGATGACACCAGGTCAGATAGTCTGTTATACTGATGACACCAGGCCAGATAGTCTGTTATACTGGTGACACCAGGCCAGATAGTCTGTTATACTGATGACACCAGGCCAGATAGACTCCCTGTCTGTTATACTGATGACACCAGGCCAGATAGACTCTCTGTCTGTTATACTGGTGACACCAGGCCAGATAGTCTGTTATACTGATGACACCAGGCCAGATGGTCTGTTATACTGATAACACCAGGCCAGATGGTCTGTTATACTGATGACACCAGGCCAGATGGTCTGTTATACTGATAACACCAGGCCAGATGGTCTGTTATACTGATGACACCAGGCCAGATGGTCTGTTATACTGATGACACCAGGCCAGATAGTCTGTTATACTGATAACACCAGGCCAGATGGTCTGTTATACTGATGACACCAGGCCAGATAGTCTGTTATACTGGTGACACCAGGCCAGATAGTCTGTTATACTGGTGACACCAGGCCAGATAGCCTGTTATACTGATGACACCAGGCCAGATATACATTTTTAATTGTCTATTTCGCTTTGCAATGTTAACATATGTTTCCCATTGTAATCAATCCCTTAAATTGAAATTTAATTGAGAGAGAGAGAGAGAGGGGTTGGGGTGAGAGAGAGAGGGGGGTGAGAGAGAGGGGGGTGAGAGAGAGAGAAGAGGGGGCTAGAGAAAGAGAGAGAGAGAAAGAGAGAGGGCGGGTGAGAGGGTGAGAGAGAGAGATAGAGAGAGAGAGAGAGAGAGAGAGAGAGAGGGAGAGAGGGGGTGAGAGAGAGGGGGTGAGAGTGAAAGAGAGAGAGGGGGGGGGTGAGAGGGTGTGAGAGAGAGTGAGAGAGAGGGGGGGGTGAGAGGGAGAGAGAGAGAGGGAGAGAGGGAGTGAGAGAGAGAGAGAGAGAGAGAGAGAGAGAGAGAGAGAGAGAGAGAGTCTACACTCCCTAAAGTCGTCCTTTTCTTTCTCCTCCTTCAGAGGTAAACATTTGGTCAGGCTGAATCCTCTCTGTACACAGTTCCTCTCTGGCGTTCGTGCCTGGCCCATGAGGAAGCACCTGCATCCCAAATGGCACCATATTCCCTACGTAGTGCACTCTGTTGGCCTATATCCCTATGGTCAAAAGTAATATACTATGTAGGGAATATGGTGCGTATTTGGGACCATGTTTTTCCAAACAACAAATACTTTGTGGAAGAGGCCGGAATACTGCTGACAGGAAGGCAGGAAGAGGAAGGTTGACAGGAAGGCAGGAAGAGGAGGGTTGACAGGAAGGCAGGAAGAGGAGGGTTGACAGGATGGTAGGAAGAGGAGGGTTGACAGGATGGTAGGAAGAGGGGGGTTGATAGGAAGAGGAGGGTTGACAGGATGGTAGGAAGAGGAGGGTTGATAGGAAGAGGAGGGTTGACAGGATGGTAGGAAGAGGAGGGTTGACAGGAAGGCAGGAAGAGGAGGGTTGACAGGATGGTAGGAAGAGGGGGGTTGATAGGAAGAGGAGGGTTGACAGGATGGTAGGAAGAGGAGGGTTAACAGGAGGAGGAGGGTTGAAAGGCTGGTAGGAAGAGCAGGGTTAACAGGAAGGGGAAGGTTGACAGGATGGTAGGAAGAGGAGGGTTAACAGGAAGGGGAAGGTTGACAGGATGGTAGGAAGAGGAGGGTTGACAGGAAGGGGAGGGTTGACAGGATGGTAGGAAGAGGAGGGTTGACAGGATGGTAGGAAGAGGAGGGTTAACAGGTTGGTAGGAAGAGGAGGGTTGACAGGATGGTAGGAAGAGGAGGGTTAACAGGAAGGGGAGGGCTGACAGGATGGTAGGAAGAGGAGGGTTGACAGGAAGGGGAAGGTTGACAGGATGGTAGGAAGAGGAGGGTTGACAGGAAGGGGAAGGTTGACAGGATGGTAGGAAGAGGAGGGTTGACAGGAATGGGAGGGTTGACAGGATGGTAGGAAGAGGAGGGTTAACAGGAAGGGGAGGGTTGACAGGATGGTAGGAAGAGGAGGGTTGACAGGCACGTAGGAAGAGGGGGGTTGACAGGAGGGCACGAAGAGGAGGGTTGACAGGGGGGCAGGAAGAGGAGGGTTGACAGGAAGAGGAGGGTTGACAGGTAGGCAGGAAGAGGAGGGTTGACAGGTAGGCAGGAAGAGGAGGGTTGACAGGAAGGCAGGAAGAGGAGGGTTGACAGGGGGAGGAGGGTTGACAGGTAGGCAGGAAGAGGAGGGTTGACAGGAAGGCAGGAAGAGGAGGGTTGACAGGAAGAGGAGGGTTGACAGGAAGGCAGGAAGAGTAGGGTTGGCAGGAAGAGGAGGGTTGACAGCAGCATGCACAACAGGTTATTACTTACACTCAAGGTTATTGCTTCAGCAGTTGTTGTTGCATGCACAGCAGCTGACAGAAAGCCTTAGCAAATCCACAACAGGGACCTAACAGATCAGAAGGCTGGTATTTAGTAATCATCACCTAACAGATCCCCAGTAGATCCCTTCAGTAGATCCTCTGGGAGCCAGAGGATCCACTGTGATCAGATGGGGGGGTCTGAACTCTGCAGGTGGAACGTACTGAACAGCAGAACCAAAGAGCTGTAGTCCTGGGAGAAGGGGGAGGATTTAGCTCAGCGCACCCAGACGGGAGGGGCAAGGGAGGGAGATGGGAGGGGCATGGGAGGGAGATGAGAGGGGGGTGGGAGGGGCATGGGAGGGAGATGGGAGGGGCATGGGAGGGAGATGGGAGGGGCATGGGAGGGAGATGGGAGGGTTATGGGAGGGAGACGGGAGGGGCATGGGAGGGAGACGGGAGGGGGTGGGAGGGGCATGGGAGGGAGATGGGAGGGGCATGGGAGGGAGACGGGAGGGGGTGGGAGGGGCATGGGAGGGAGATGGGAGGGAGACGGGAGGGGGATGGGAGGGGCATGGGAGGGAGATGGGAGGGAGACGGGAGGGGATGGGAGGGGCATGGGAGGGAGACGGGAGGGGGATGGGAGGGGCATGGGAGGGAGACGGGAGGGGGTGGGAGGGGCATGGGAGGGAGATGGGAGGGGCATGGGAGGGGCATGGGAGGGAGGTGGGAGGGGCATGGGAGGGAGACGGGAGGGGGTGGGAGGGGCATGGGAGGGAGATGGGAGGGGCATGGGAGGGAGACGGGAGGGGGTGGGAGGGGCATGGGAGGGAGGTGGGAGGGGCATGGGAGGGAGATGGGAGGGGATGGGAGGGGCATGGGAGGGAGATGGGAGGGGCATGGGAGGGAGACGGGAGGGGCATGGGAGGGGCATGGGAGGGAGACGGGAGGGGGTGGGAGGGGCATGGGAGGGAGATGGGAGGGGCATGGGAGGGAGACGGGAGGGGGTGGGAGGGGCATGGGAGGGAGGTGGGAGGGGCATGGGAGGGAGACGGGAGGGGGATGGGAGGGGCATGGGAGGGAGATGGGAGGGGCATGGGAGGGAGACGGGAGGGGCATGGGAGGGGCATGGGAGGGAGACGGGAGGGGGATGGGAGGGGCATGGGAGGGAGATGGGAGGGGCATGGGAGGGGCAGGCTCCCTGGCAGGAGGAGCAGCGTCTAAACATCCTTCATTAGACCTCTGTCATTAGTGGATGAAAGGCAGAGGGAAACCATCTGTGGTTCCTCTTTAAAAAGACACAAATCTCTTGGATTACAGGCTCTGTCAGGGCTTGTGGAAGGGAGAGGTTAAGGAGACGGTAGGGAAGAGTTTTTATTTAAATTTGATTTAGCCATTATTTTACCAGGTAAAGTTGACTGAGAACACATTCTCATTTACAGCAATGACCTGGGGAATAGTTACAGGGGAGAGGAGGGGGGGATGAATGAGCCAATTGTAAAGCTGGGGATGATTAGGTGACCATGATGGTATGAGGGACAACTTGGGAATTTAGACAGGACACTGAGATAGTAGGGATATTGTAGAGAGATGGTAGGGAGATGGTAGGGAGATAGTAGATAGATAGTAGAGAGATGGTAGAGAGATGGTAGAGAGATAGTAGGGAGATGGTAGGGAGATAGTAGATAGATAGTAGAGAGATAATATAATAATAATAATAATAATAATATATGCCATTTAGCGGACGCTTTTATCCAAAGCGACTTACAGTCATGTGTGCATACATTCTAGAGAAATAGTAGGGAGATGGTAGAGAGATAGTAGATAGATAGTAGGGAGATGGTAGGGAGATAGTAGATAGATAGTAGATAGATGGTAGGGAGATAATAGGGAGATGGGAGGGAGATAGTAGATAGATGGTAGAGAGATGGTAGAGAGATAGTAGATAGATAGTAGGGAGATGGTAGGGAGATAGTAGATAGATAGTAGATAGATGGTAGAGAGATAGTAGGGACATGGGAGGGAGATAGTAGATAGATAGTAGAGAGATGGTAGAGAGATGGTAGGGAGATAGTAGATAGATGGTAGGGAGATAATAGGGAGATGGGAGGAGATGGTAGGGAGATGGTAGAGAGATGGTAGGGAGATGGTAGAGATAGTAGATAGATAGTAGATAGATGGTAGAGAGATAGTAGGGAGATGGGAGGGAGATAGTAGGGAGATAGTAGAGAGATGGTAGAGAGATAGTAGGGAGATGGTAGGGAGATAGTAGGGAGATGGGAGGGAGATAGTAGAGAGATAGTAGATAGATAGTAGAGAGATGGTAGAGAGATGGTAGAGATAGTAGGGAGATGGTAGAGAGATAGTAGGGAGATGGTAGGGAGATAGTAGGGAGATGGGAGGGAGATAGTAGAGAGATAGTAGATAGATAGTAGAGAGATGGTAGAGAGATGGTAGAGAGATAGTAGGGAGATGGTAGAGAGATAGTAGGGAGATGGTAGGGAGATAGTAGGGAGATGGTAGAGAGATAGTAGGGAGATGGTAGGGAGATAGTAGAGAGATGGTAGAGAGATGGTAGGGAGATAGTAGGGAGATGGTAGAGAGATAGTAGGGAGATGGTAGAGAGATTGTAGGGAGATAGTAGGGAGATGGTAGAGAGATAGTAGGGAGATAGTAGAGAGATGGTAGAGAGATAGTAGGGAGATAGTAGGGAGATGGTAAAGAGATAGTAGGGAGATGGTAGAGAAATGGTAGGGAGATGGTAGGGAGATAGTATGGAGATGGTAGATAGATGGTAGGGAGATGGTAGATAGATGGTAGGGAGATAGTAGGGAGATAGTAGATAGATGGTAGGGAGATGGTAGATAGATAGTAGGGAGATGGGAGGGAGATAGTAGGGAGATGGCAGAGAGATAGTAGGGAGATGGGAGGGAGATAGTAGGGAGATGGGAGGGAGATGGGAGGGAGATAGGAGGGAGATGGGAGGGAGATAGTAGGGAGATGGGAGGGAGATAGTAGGGAGATGGGAGGGAGATGGGAGGGAGATAGTAGGGAGATGGGAGGGAGATGGGGGGGAGACGGTACGGAGCTGTTAAGGAGTTAGTAGGGAGATGGGAGGGAGATATTAAGGAGATAGTAGGGAGATGGCTGCTGTGGTTCTGAAGTGGTTTAGTTGTAGACCAGGGAGGTTCCTGACCAGACCCTTGTCCAGTAGTTTAGTTGTAGACCAGGGAGGTTCCTGACCAGACCCTTGTCCAGTAGATTAGTTGTAGACCAGGGAGGTTCCTGACCAGACCCTTGTCCAGTAGTTTAGTTGTAGACCAGGGAGGTTCCTGACCAGACCCTTGTCCAGTAGTTTAGTTGTAGACCAGGCAGGTTCCTGACCAGACCCTTGTCCAGTAGTTTAGTTGTAGACCAGGCAGGTTCCTGACCAGACCCTTGTCCAGTAGTTTAGTTGTAGACCAGGCAGGTTCCTGACCAGACCCTTGTCCAGTAGTTATTTAGCAGTCACTCTTACCCAGAGTGACTAACAGTAGTGAGTCATTTAGCAGTCACTCTTACCCAGAGTGAATAACAGTAGTGAGTTATTTAGCAGAGTGACTAACAGAAGGAACTACGGCTATGTGCCTTGCTCAAGGGCGCATTGACAAAAATCTTTCACCTAATAGGCTTGTGGGATATCGAACCATCAATTTGCGGGATACTGGACCCGTCCACTTCAGCAGGAGGCTGCCTGCCTTCTGCCTGTGTTAAAGTAGTCAAAGAAGTGTTTGGTTCCTTTTTCACAGCAAACATCTACGACATCAAGCTTGTAACTCTACAAACTTATTGGATGCATTTGTAGTTTGTTTTGGTTGAGTTTCAGATTATTTCGTGCCAAAAATAATAACATTTATATGGAATGCGGAGGGAGAGTGTGTGTGTGTGTGTGTGTGTGTGTGTGTGTGTGTGTGTGTGTGTGTGTGTGTGTGTGTGTGTGTGTGTGTGTGTGTGTGTGTGTGTGTGTGTGTGTGTGTGTGTGTGTGTGTGTGTGTGTGAAACCCCCTCAGGAATGGAATGTGCCAGCCAATGCAATACACTAACCCTAACACACACACCCTCTCTATAGTCTCTACCAGTCTCTAACACACCCTCTCTACCAGTCTCTACCACTCTCTAACACACCCGCACTATAGTCTCTATCAGTCTCTAACACACCCTCTCTATAGTCTCTAACAGTCTCTACCAGTCTCTAACACACCCTCTCTATAGTCTCTAACACACCCTCTCTATAGTCTCTACAAGTCTCTAACACACCCTCTCTATAGTCTCTAACACACCCTCTCTATAGTCTCTATAGTCTCTAACACTCTAACACACCCTCTCTATAGTCTCTAACACACCCTCTCTATAGTCTATGTAGTTTCTAACACACCCTCTATATAGTCTCTAACACACCCTCTCTATAGTCTCTAACACACCCTCTCTATAGTCTCTAACACACCCTCTCTATAGTCTCTAACACACCCTCTCTATAGTCTCTAACACACCTCTCTATAGTCTCTAACACACCCTCCCTATAGTCTCCATAGTCTCTAACACACCTCTCTATAGTCTCTAACACACCCTCTCTATAGTCTCTATAGTCCCTAACACACCCTCTCTATAGTCTCTAACACACCCTCTCTAAAGTCTCTAACACACCCTATCGATAGTCTCTATAGTCTCTATAGTCTCTATAGTATCTATAGTCTCTATCGTCTCTATAGTCTCTATAGTCTCTAACACACCCTATCTATAGTCTCTATAGTCTCTATGGTCTCTAACACACCCTCTCTGTAGTCTCTAACCCACCCTCTCTATAGTCTCTATAGTCTCTAACCTACCCTCTCTATAGTCTCTAACACACCCTCTCTATAGTCTCTAACACACCCTCTCTATAGTCTCTAACACACCCTCTATGTAGTCTCGAACCCACCCTCTCTATAGTCTCTATAGTCTCTAACACACCCTCTATATAGTCTCTAACACACCCTCTCTATAGTCTCTAACACACCCTCTCTATAGTCTCTAACACACCCTCTCTATAGTCCCTATAGTCTCCATAGTCTCTAACACACCTCTCTATAGTCTCTATAGTCCCTAACACACCTTCTCTATAGTCTCTAACACACCCTCTCTATAGTCTCTAACACACCCTATCTATAGTCTCTATAGTCTCTAACACACCCTCTCTATAGTCTCTAACACACCCTCTCTAAAGTCTCTAACACACCCTATCGATAGTCTCTATAGTCTCTATAGTATCTATAGTCTCTATCGTCTCTATAGTCTCTATAGTCTCTAACACACCCTCTCTATAGTCTCTAACACACCCTCTCTATAGTCTCTAACACACCCTATCTATAGTCTCTATAGTCTCTATGGTCTCTAACACACCCTCTCTATAGTCTCTAACACACCCTATCTATAGTCTCTATAGTCTCTAACACACCCTCTCTGTAGTCTCTAACCCACCCTCTCTATAGTCTCTAACCTACCCTCTCTATAGTCTATATAGTCTCTAACACACCCCCTCTATAGTACCTATAGTCTCTATAGTCTCTAACACACCCTCTCTATAGTCCCTAACACACCCTCTCCATAGTCTCTATAGTCTCTAACACACCCTCTCTATTGTCTCTAACACACCCTCTCTATAGTCTCTATAGTCTCTAACACACCCTCTCTATAGCCTCTAACCCACCTTCTCTATAGTCTCTGTGGTCTATATAGTCTCTAACACACCCCCTCTATAGTACCTATAGTCTCTATAGTCTCTAACACACCCTCTCTATAGTCTCTAACCCACCCTCTCTATAGTCTCCATAGTCTCTAACAGACCCTCTCTATAGTCCCTAACACACCCTCTCCATAGTCTCTATAGTCTCCAACACACCCTCTCTATAGTCTCTAACCCACCCTCTCTGTAGTCTCTATAGTCTCTAACCCACCCTCTCCATAGTCTCTATAGTCTCAACACACCCTCTCTATAGTCTCTAACCCACCCTCTCCATAGTCTCTATAGTCTCTAACACACCCTCTCTATAGTCTCCAACCCACCCTCTCTATAGTCTCTATAGTCTCTATAGTCTCTAACACACCCTCTCTATAGTCTCTATAGTCTCTAACACACCCCCTCAATAGTACCTATAGTCTCTATAGTCTCTAACACACCCTCTCTATAGTCTCCAACCCACCCTCTCTATAGTCTCTATAGTCTCTATAGTCTCTAACACAACCTCTATAGTCCCTAACACACCCTCTCCATAGTATCTATAATCTCTAACACACCCTCTCTAGTCTCTAACACACCCTCTCTATAGTCTCTATAGTCTCTAACACACCCTCTCTATAGTCTCTATAGTCTCTAACACACCCCCTCAATAGTACCTATAGTCTCTAACACACCCTCTCTATAGTCTCCAACCCACCCTCTCTATAGTCTCTATAGTCTCTATAGTCTCTAACACACCCTCTCTATAGTCCCTAACACACCCTCTCCATAGTCTCTATAATCTCTAACACACCCTCTCTAGTCTCTAACACACCCTCTCTATAGTCTCTAACACACCCTCTCTATAGTCTCTATAGTCTCTAACACACCCTCTCTATAGTCTCTATAGTCTCTATCGTCTCTATAGTCTCTATAATCTCTAACACACCCTCTCTATAGTCTCTAACACACCCTCTCTATAGTCTCTAACACACCCTCTCTATAGTCTCTAACACACCCTCTCTATAGTCTCTATAGTCTCTATAGTCTCTAACACACCCTCTCTATAGTCTCTAACACACCCTCTCTATAGTCTCTAACACACCCTCTCTATAGTCTCTATAGTCTCTATAGTCTCTAACACACCCTCCCATGTTGTGGACCACAGAGCAACACTCAGCTGTTTTATAACCTGCTGACTGTACATCATGCTGCTGCTATTGTTCCACAGACAGGAGTCTCTAAGTCTCTATAGTCTCTAACACAACACACTGTTTGTTGACTCTCCATAGTATCTATAATCCAACCACCCTCTCTAGTCTCTCACACCCTCTCTATAGTCTCTATAGTCTCTCACACCCTCTCTATAGTCTCTATAGTCTACACACCCCTCTCTACCTATAGTCTCTCACCCTCTGTCTTCACCCTCTCTCTGTCTCTATAGTCTCTATAGTCTCTCACCCTCTCTATAGTCCCTAACACACCCTCTCCTGTCTCTATAATCTCTAACACACCCTCTCTAGTCTCTAACACACCCTCTCTATAGTCTCTGTTTCTCTCTCCACCCTCTCTATAGTCTCTATAGTCTCTCGTCTCTCTCTCTCTATAATCTCTAACACACCCTCTCTATAGTCTCTCACACCCTCTCTCTAGTCTCTCACACCCTCTCTATAGTCTCTCTCCCTCCCTCTGTGGACTCTCTCCCTCCATCTGCTGACCTCTCTCTCTCTGTCTCTCTCTCTCTCTCTGTTTCTCTCTCCAACCCCTCTCTCTGTCTTCTCTCTCTCTGTTTCTCTCTCTCTGTTTCTCTCTCTCTGTTTCTCTCTCTCTGTTTCTCTCTCTCTCTCTCTCTCTCTCTCTCTGTTTCTCTCTCTCAGTCTCTCTCTGTTCTCCTCTCCTCTCTCTCCCCTCCCTCTCTCTCTCTCTCTCTCTCTCTCCCTCTCTCTCTCTCTCTCTCTCTCTCCCTCTCTCTCTCTCTCTCTCCCTCCCTCCCTCCCTCCCTCCCTCTCTCCCTCTCTCTGTCTCTCTCTGTCTCTCTCTGTCCTTATTGTCATGAATCCCACCACAAAGAATTGCCATTTGGACAATCTCCCTCTATTTCCTCCATCACTTCCTCTCTTCCTCTCCTACTTCAACACTTATCTTCATTTTCCTGGCATGGTTGCAGGAAAGTCAGACATCATGTAGCTGCTACTGCACTGAGGAAAAACAGAGGAGGACGGTGTTTTCTGGGAAGAGAGGGACACAATCAGAAAACAAGACTGTTGGTGCCAAAGTACACTGAATTCGGAATGTATATGACCCCTGGAAATATCACATGTACATAAGTATTCAGACCCCCCCCCCCCCCCCCTGGAAATATCACATGTACATAAGTATTCAGACCCCCCCCCCGGAAATATCACATGTACATAAGTATTCAGACCCCCCCCCCTGGAAATATCACATGTACATAAGTATTCAGACCCCCCGGAAATATCACATGTACATAAGTATTCAGACCCCCCCCCGGAAATATCACATGTACATAAGTATTCAGACCCCCCTGGAAATATCACATGTACATAAGTATTCAGACCCCCCCGGAAATATCACATGTACATAAGTATTCAGACCCCCCCCCACCCTGGAAATATCACATGTACATAAGTATTCAGACCCCCCCCCCCGGAAATATCACATGTACATAAGTATTCAGACCCCCTGGAAATATCACATGTACATAAGTATTCAGACCCCCTGGAAATATCACATGTACATAAGTATTCAGACCCCCCCTGGAAATATCACATGTACATAAGTATTCAGACCCCCCCCTGGAAATATCACATGTACATAAGTATTCAGACCCCCCCCCGGAAATATCACATGTACATAAGACATAAGTATTCAGACCCCCCGGAAACATCACATGTACATAAGTATTCAGACCCCCCCCCCGGAAATATCACATGTACATAAGTATTCAGACCCCCCTGGAAATATCACATGTACATAAGTATTCAGACCCCCCCCCGGAAATATCACATGTATATAAGTATTCACACCCCCCCTGGAAATATCACATGTACATAAGTATTCAGACCCCCCCTGGAAATATCAAATGTACATAAGTATTCAGACCCCCCCGGAAATATCACATGTACATAAGTATTCAGACCCCCCCCCGGAAATATCACATGTACATAAGTATTCAGACCCCCCCCCCCCCCGGAAATATCACATGTACATAAGTATTCAGACCCCCCTGGAAATATCACATGTACATAAGTATTCAGACCCCCCCCGGAAATATCACATGTACATAAGTATTCAGACCCCCCCTGGAAATATCACATGTACATAAGTATTCAGACCCCCCTGGAAATATCACATGTACATAAGTATTCAGACCCCCCCCTGGAAATATCACATGTACATAAGTATTCAGACCCCCCTGGAAATATCACATGTACATAAGTATTCAGGCCCCCCCCCCCCCCCTGGAAATATCACATGTACATAAGTATTCAGACCCCCCCCCCGGAAATATCACATGTACATAAGTATTCAGACCCCCCCCCCCACTCGAAATATCAAATGTACATAAGTATTCAGACCCCCCCCCGGAAATATCACATGTACATAAGTATTCAGACCCCCCCCTGGAAATATCACATGTACATAAGTATTCAGACCCCCCCTGGAAATATCACATGTACATAAGTATTCAGACCCCCCCCCTGGAAATATCACATGTACATAAGTATTCAGACCCCCCCCCTGGAAATATCACATGTACATAAGTATTCAGACCCCCCCCCGGAAATATCACATGTACATAAGTATTCAGACCCCCCTGGAAATATCACATGTACATAAGTATTCAGACCCCCCCTGGAAATATCACATGTACATAAGTATTCAGACCCCCCCCCTGGAAATATCACATGTACATAAGTATTCAGACCCCCCTGGAAATATCACATGTACATAAGTATTCAGACCCCCCCCGGAAATATCACATGTACATAAGTATTCAGACCCCCTGGAAATATCACATGTACATAAGTATTCAGACCCCCCTGGAAATATCACATGTACATAAGTATTCAGACCCCCCTGGAAATATCACATGTACATAAGTATTCAGACCCCCCCCCCTGGAAATATCACATGTACATAAGTATTCAGACCCCCCGGAAATATCACATGTACATAAGTATTCAGACCCCCCCCCCTGGAAATATCACATGTACATAAGTATTCAGACCCCCCCCGGAAATATCACATGTACATAAGTATTCAGACCCCCCCGGAAATATCACATGTACATAAGTATTCAGACCCCCCCCCCCGGAAATATCACATGTACATAAGTACTCAGACCCCCCCTGGAAATATCACATGTACATAAGTATTCAGACCCCCCCCCGGAAATATCACATGTACATAAGTATTCAGACCCCCCCCTGGAAATATCACATGTACATA
>NW_025747312.1:0-61456 GCF_021184085.1 Oncorhynchus gorbuscha
TTATGTGGCCTGATGTGGTTATTTGGCCTAATGTGGTAATGTGGCCTAATGTAGTATTGTGGCCTAATGTAGTTCTGTGGCCTAATGTAGTTCTATGGCCTAATGTAGTTCTATGGCCTAATGTAGTATTGTGGCCTAATGTCGTTCTATGGCCTTATGTGGTTCTATGGCCTAATGTGGTTCTATGGCCTAATGTGGTTCTATGGCCTAATGTGGTTCTATGGCCTAATGTAGTTCTGTGGCCTAATGTGGTTCTATGGCCTAATGTAATTATGTGGCCTAATGTGGTTCTATGGCCTAATGTAGTTATGTGACCTAATGTGGTTATATGGCCTAATGTAGTATTGTGGCCTAATCTAATTATGTGGCCTAATGTGGTTCTATGGCCTAATGTGGTTCTATGGCCTAATGTAGTTCTGTGGTCTAATGTAGTTCTGTGGCCTAATGTAGTTCTGTGGCCTAATGTGGTTCTGTGGCCTAATGTAGTTATGTGGCCTAATGTAATTATGTGGCCTAATGTGGTTATGTGGCCTGATGTGGTTCTATGGCCTAATGTAGTTCTGTGGCCTAATGTAGTTCTGTGGCCTAATGTAGTTCTGTGGCCTAATGTAGTTCTGTGGCCTACTGTGGCCTAATGTAGTATTGTGGCCTAATCTAATTATGTGGCCTAATGTGGTTCTATGGCCTAATGTAGTATTGTGGCCTAATGTAGTTCTATGGCCTAATGTAGTTCTGTGGCTTAATTTAGTTCTGTGGCCTAATGTGGTTCTGTGGCCTAATGTAGTTCTGTGGTCTAATATAGTTCTGTGGCCTAATGTAGTATTGTGGCCTAATGTAGTTCTGTGGCCTAATGTGGTTCTATGGCCTAATGTAGTTCTGTGGCCGAATGTAGTTATGTGGCCTGATGTGGTTATTTGGCCTAATGTGGTAATGTGGCCTAATGTAGTTATGTGGCTTAATGTGGTTATGTGGCCTAATGTGGTTATGTGGCCTAATGTAGTATTGTGGCCTACTGTGGCCTAATGTAGTATTGTGGCCTACTGTAGCCTAATGTAGTTCTATGGCCTAATATAATTATGTGGCCTAATGTGGTTCTCTGGCCTAATGTAGTATTGTGGCCTAATGTCGTTCTATGGCCTTATGTGGTTCTATGGCCTAATGTGGTTCTATGGCCTAATGTGGTTCTATGGCCTAATGTGGTTCTATGGCCTAATGTAATTATGTGGCCTAATGTGGTTCTATGGCCTAATGTAATTATGTGGCCTAATGTGGTTCTATGGCCTAATGTAGTTATGTGACCTAATGTGGTTCTATGGCCTAATGTAGTATTGTGGCCTAATCTAATTATGTGGCCTGAAGTGGTTCTATGGCCTAATGTAGTATTGTGGCCTAATGTAATTATGTGGCCTAATGTGGTTCTATGGCCTAATGTGGTATTGTGGCCTAATCTAATTATGTGGCCTAATGTAGTTCTGTGGCCTAATGTGGTTATGTGGCCTGATGTGGTTCTATGGCCTAACGTGGTTCTATGGCCTAATGTGGTTCTGTGGCCTACTGTGGTTATGTGGCCTAATGTGGTTATGTGGCCTAATGTAGTTATGTGGCCTAATGTAGTTCTGTGGCCTAATGTAGTTCTGTGGCCTAATGTAGTTCTGTGGCCTAATGTAGTTCTGTGGCCTACTGTGGCCTAATGTAATTATTGTGGCCTAATCTAAGGCCTAATGTGGCCTAATGGTTCTATGGCCTAATGTAGTATCTGTGGCCTAATGTAGTTCTGTGGCCTAATGTATTTCTGTGGCCTAATGTAGTTCTGTGGCCTAATGTAGTTCTGTGGCCTAATGTAGTTATGTGGCCTAATGTAATTATGTGGCCTAATGTAGTTATGTGGCCTAATATAATTCTGTGGCCTAATGTGGTTCTGTGGCCTAATGTGGTTCTATTGGCTAATGTAGTTATGTGGCCTAATGTGGTTCTATGGCCTAATGTAGTTCTGTGGCCTAATGTAGTTATGTGGCCTAATGTGGTTATGTGGCCTAATGTAGTTATGTGGCCTAATGTGGTTCTATGGCCTAATGTAGTTCTGTGGCCTAATGTAGTTATGTGGTCTAATGTAGTTATGTGGCCTAATGTAGTTATGTGGCCTAATATAGTTATGTGGCCTAATGTGGTTATGTGGCCTAATGTGGTTCTGTGGCCTAATGTGGTTCTATGGCCTAATGTGGGGCCTACTGTGGCTAATGTAGTATTGTGGCCTAATGTAATTATGTGGCCTAATGTAGTTCTGTGGCCTAATGTAGTTCTGTGGCTCTAATGTAGTTATGTGGTCTAATATAGTTCTGTGGCCTAATGTATTCTGTGGCCTATTGTGGCCTAATGTAATTATGTGGCCTAATGTGGTTATAGGGCCTAATGTAGTTCTGTGGCCTAATGTAGTTATGTGGCCTAATGTGGTTCTGTGGCCTAATGTAGTTATGTGGCCTAATGTGGTTCTGTGGCCTAATGTAAGTTCTGTGTGGCCTAATGTAGTTATGTGGCCTAATGTAATTATGTGGCCTAATGTAGTTATGTGGCGTAATATAGTTATGTGGCCTAATGTAGTTATGTGGCCTAATGTAGTTCTGTGGCCTAATGTAGTTCTGTGGCCTACTGTGGCCTAATGTAGTATTGTGGCCTAATCTAATTATGTGGCCTAATGTGGTTCTATGGCCTAATGTAGTATTGTGGCCTAATGTAATTATGTGGCCTAATGTAGTTCTATGGCCTAATGTAGTTCTGTGGCCTAATGTAGTTCTGTGGCCTAATGTAGTTCTATGGCCTAATGTGGTTCTGTGGCCTAATGTAGTTCTGTGGCCTAATGTAGTTCTGTGGTCTAATATAGTTCTGTGGCCTAATGTAGTATTGTGGCCTAATGTAGTTATGTGGCCTAATGGTTCTATGGCCTAATGTAGTTCTGTGGCCTAATGTAGTTCTGTGGCCTAATGTAGTTCTGTGGCCTAATGTAATTATGTGGCCTAATGTAGTATTGTGGCCTAATATAATTATGTGGCCTAATGTGGTTCTATGGCCTAATGTGGTTCTATGGCCTAATGTGGTTCTATGGTCTAATGTGGTTCTATGGCCTAATGTGGTTCTATGGCCTAATGTGGTTCTGTGGCCTAATGTGGTTATGTGGCCTAATGTAGTTATGTGGCCTAATGTAGTTATGTGGCCTAATGTAGTTCTGTGGCCTAATGTAGTTATGTGGCCTAATGTAGTTCTGTGGCCTAATGTAGTTCTGTGGCCTACTGTGGCCTAATGTAATTATGTGGCCTAATGTCGTTCTAAGGCCTAATGTGGTTCTATGGCCTAATGTGGTTCTATTGGCTAATGTAGTTCTGTGGCCTAATGTAGTTCTGTGGCCTAATGTATTTCTTTCTAATGTAGGTCTAATGTAGTAATGTGGCCTGTAATTATGTGGCCTAATGTAATTATGTGGCCTAATGTAATTATGTGGCCTAATATAATTATGTGGCCTAATGTGTTCTATGGCCTAATGTGGCCTAATGTAGTTCTGTGGCCTAATGTAGTTCTGTGGCCTAATGTGTTATGTGGCCTAATGTAATTATGTGGCCTAATGTAGTTATTGTGGCCTAATATAATTAGTTCTGTGGCCTAATGTGGTAATTATGTGGCCTAATGTGGTTCTATGGCCTAATGTGGTTCTATTGGCTAATGTGGTTCTAGTTCTGTGGTTCTAATGTAGTTCTGTGGCCTAATGTATTTCTGTGGCCTAATGTAATTATGTGGCCTAATGTAGTTATGTGGCCTAATGTAGTTATGTGGCCTAATGTAGTTCTGTGGCCTAATGTAGTTATGTGGCCTAATGTAGTTCTGTGGCCTAATGTAGTTCTGTGGCCTACTGTGGCCTAATGTAATTATGTGGCCTAATGTCGCTTCTAAGGCCTAATGTGGTTCTATGGCCTAATGTGGTTCTATTGGCTAATGTAGTTCTGTGGCCTAATGTAGTTCTGTGGCCTAATGTATTTCTGTGGTCTAATGTAGTAATGTGGCCTAATGTAGTAATGTGGCCTAATGTAATTATGTGGCCTAATGTAATTATGAGCCTAATGTAGTTCTGTGGCCTAATGTAGTTATGTGGCCTAATGTGGTTATGTGGCCTGATGTAGTTATGTGGCCTAATGTAATTATGTGGCCTAATGTGGTTCTGTGGCCTAATATAGTTCTGTGGCCTGATGTGGTTCTGTGGCCTAATGTAGTTCTGTGGCCTGATGTGGTTCTGTGGCCTGATGTGGTTCTGTGGCCTAATGTAGTTCTGTGGCCTAATGTAGTTCTGTGGCCTAATGTAGTTCTGTGGCCTGATGTGGTTCTGTGGCCTAATGTGGTTCTGTGGCCTAATGTGGTTCTGTGGCCTAATGTGGTTCTGTGGCCTAATATAGTTCTGTGGCCTGATGTGGTTCTGTGGCCTAATGTAGTTCTGTGGCCTGATGTGGTTCTGTGGCCTGATGTGGTTCTGTGGCCTAATGTAGTTCTGTGGCCTAATGTAGTTCTGTGGCCTAATGTAGTTCTGTGGCCTGATATGGTGACTGTTGTGTGTGCTTGTATTGTTTATTTGGTAGAGAATGAAGTCGTCATTTACTGTGGCCTTAGTGACCTTGGGATCTTCAATAGCATTAGAGACTGTCACTGTGAGGAAGTCAAGGCCTTAAAGGGATATTACACTGTTTACTACACCTGGACAGTCCATTCATACTGTTTATTAGGCCTGGATAGTCCATTCATACTGGTTATTAAGCCTGACAGTCCATTCATACTGTTTACTAGGCCTGGGTAGTCCATTCATACTGTTTATTAGGCCTGGATAGTCCATTCATACTGTTTACTAGGCCTGATAGTCCATTCATACTGTTTATTAGGCCTGGGTAGTCCATTCATACTGTTTACTAGGCCTGACAGTCCATTCATACTGTTTACTAGGCCTGGGTAGTCCATTCATACTGTTTATTAGGCCTGGACAGTCCATTCATACTGTTTACTAGGCCTGGGTAGTCCATTCATACTGTTTATTAGGCCTGGACAGTCCATTCATACTGTTTATTAGGCCTGGATAGTCCATTCTCAAAATGGAGACTGCCAGCTAATGTTATTCCTCCCTATCCTCTAACAAAATCGTGAATCCAATATAATTGCCTTGGAAGAAAGCAAATAAAGACAAACTAATGGTTAGCCTGATCAACAACTCTAGGCCTTGGACTCTACAGCCCTGCATTTATATACAGGAAACATCCAGTTGCTCTAGCTGCTGCTTTGAATAGCCCCGTTAAGTGTAAATTATCCTGTCCTTGGTGGGGGAAAAATGCAGAGAGAAATCATTAAAGCACATTAGACTATTAACATTCCAAAGAGCATTTATCTTGTGGATCAATAGGTTCTCATCTTCTTTAGAGGACTCTTTGGTGTCCTTAAGCCATTATGAGGTAGATTATGAGCATAATCAATTCATTACATGCAGATGGAACAATAATGATTGACACCATTGGAACCAATAATCATTTCAAGTGCAGTGATTTTTTTCTTAAACTATATGCAGTGATTTTTTTTTCTTAAACTATATGCAGTGATTTTTTTCTTAAACTATATGCAGTGATTTTTTCTTAAACTATATGCAGTGATTTTTTTCTATATTAAACTATATGCAGTGATTTTTTCATAAACTATATATAAAAAAAGGTCTTTAAGAAAAGGACACACGCTACCCTTTAATATTAGAACAATATATTAAACACAATTTGTGCTAGATTTGCTGGTATGTTGTTTAAGTTATAAGAGTGAAGGGATTATTGACACGTTAACATAGTGTCTGTCTGTCAGGTATTCTGCAGTTCAGACTGAAGAGTCTGTGTTAAATGCATCCACTCCAAAACGTCTCTTGGCAATGATTTAGTTGCTGCAGATCAAGCAACACTTCACCATATGACATTCCCTGCTTTGCTGGCTGTGTGTGAAGACACCATACTCCACCAATGGATTGGATCTGAAATGTACCATTTTAAGATCTGTGACGCTCCAATCAACACCAAGATGTTCAGACATTTATTATTGGATCTGATTGCCGTCTTGACTTGGATGTGACGTCACAGTCTATTTTTGTAACCTTATGGAAAATAAATAACATAGATATTCTATCTTTAGGATTTGTCAAAAATATATATTTTTTAAAACACACACACACATTTTATTTTTAGAATAAAAAAATAGATATATTGGTGTTTAAATATCAATTCTCCCTTTATGCATTGCTGACCTACGTTTACAATAATGTAGACACAATCACAGTGTGGCCCAGTGTCAACATACACAAACCAGCGGGGCACTCCCTTTGACTGGATGTAGATTTGATGAACATGATACAACCCCATTATCACCCCTCTGTGAGCCCCAGCCAGTCTGTTGACTGTGACTCGTATTGTTAAGGACCAACACCCCCCTTTTCCTCCAACGCTCCACGCCAATAATAGCCCTAAATGGGAATAAAATGACTTTTCACTTTTTCATTCAGTTGTTATGCTAAAAGTGTAACCTTGAAGTGACCGCTGCCATGTATACGTGGATTGGCGTTTGCTCCGTAGTCTTTCCGCGCTGAATAGTCTGAGCAGGAGATCCTTCTGTTCCCCATATGGCACCATTGTCTTGGTAATGCCGTACAATGCTCCCCTCGGAGCTTGCTCCAGGCCCTGCTGCTAGAGAATAAACTGTTGGTTTCATACAGGCAGGAGGAGACAGGAGGAGGCAGGCTCGGGACAGGCAGGAGGCCTGTGGACACAATGACCGTGTTACAAATAGCACCCTATTCCCTAAATAAGTGCACTCCGTTTGATCAAATGTAGTGAAATATGTAGGGAATAGGGTGCCAGTTGGGACACACACAGAGACAGAGGCTGGCTGTGAAATGTGGGGCTCCCATACGCGTGGCAGGTCCTGGTCCTTTTCCCCCCTATGGACACTGACAAGCAGCTAGGCTCCAGGCGGTAGGAGGCAGAGGAAATTGAAAGCATTCCCAATCCCGGTCGCCGCGCTGGGAACCTAGGAGGAGAAGGAGAGAGGACAAGATGTTTTGAAAACTTTTGTAAAAGGAAAGGTATTTTATTGGCTTGTAATTACAAGTAATAAATCATTATGACAGACATTTTTTGTGTAACTAGAATGAGGTGACTTTCCCCCAAAAACATAAAGATTATCTTTAGCTATAAAAATCATCTTGAATCCATTGTAGTCAATGGACGAACGATTATCTTAATGCTTGTGGGAAACTCCCCCAGTGAATAAGACGGGCTGTGGTGGTTGTGTTAAGAGGTTTTTAAATACAGCAGGTCATTGTTAGGTACCTCTGTCAGAGTTTATGAGGATAATCCTGGTTCAAAAACGATTTCATCTTAATCCTGTTAGTTCATGATATCTTCACTTAATTATGCTTTGATTTTATGACTATTGTAATTTCCTGTTAGATTTAATGTCAGCCGTTGGTTGTGAGTGACATTAGAAAATGTGATCACACAGAAAGCTGTTTAGTTCAATGCCTCAGTCCTGCTATATTCTCCTTAATTATTCCAAATTCATTTGAAAACAGATGTTATTTTTTTATGTTCTCACTTTTAAGTTGTGCTCATTACGTCACTCTCTATATCTCCTTTGTCTCGACTGGGCTTTGGGAATATTTCTTCCCATAGTTCCCTTTGTCCGTGAGGCTCTTGGATTGTCAGAATTGAGCCCGTGTTAAACTAATCAGTCAGGCAGTTGCTGAGTAGACAACTAGCTAACACTAACTAAAATCAAATAAGGTGCCATGAGAACACTAATTGGCCTTAAGGTCACAAGAGAATCATCACATTTCTCCAGCCTCCTTTTCTCCCCTCCAGCTGTCAGGGCAGACAGAAGACGGTGTAGGACAGATTAATTAAGCGTTTGCACCTAAGTTTGCGACTGTTTAAAAAAACAGGAAATTAATATCGTTTTGCACAAAAACGTTGTATTCCAAAGTGTTTTGCTGTTTACAAAAGCAACCTATTTACCCATAATCCTTTTGGAGGTGGTGTTGTAAATGTAACATTGGCGACAGATCAAAAGCAACCTATTTACCCATAATCCTTTTGGAGGTGGTGTTGTAAATGTAACATTGGTGACCGATCAAAAGCAACCTATTTACCCATAATCCTTTTGGAGGTGGTGTTGTAAATGTAACATTGGCGACAGATCAAAAGGGTCAACTAAGGGTTAAGATAAATAACAAAACATTAAGGTAAAATGAATACAGTTTGTTTTGGAGTTTTAGCCTATACCTAACTTCATATCTTTAGGAAATGTTCAGTAAATCTACAGTAAATGTTAGTAAATATTCAGTAACTCTTTAGTAAATCAACTGTAAATCTTCAATAAATCTTAATTAAATTTTTAGGAAATCTTTAGAAAATGTTAGAAAATATTCAGTAACTCTTTAGGAAATGATCTGTAAATCTTCAATTAATCATAATTAAATCTTAAGTAAATCTTTAGTAAATCTTTAGTAAATCGTTATAAAATCGTTATAAAATCTTCAGTAAACCTGTCCCTGTGTGTGTTGTGTTCAGCAGGCCATAAACCCACATACCACCCTGCTTCCTGTTCTTGTACTTGATCCCACTTCCCCTTTTTACACTCTGTCTTCCTTCTCTCTCTGCTTTAATAAATTGTGTCCCCACAACATTAATGTGAGAAGTGCTGGAACATGGCTCAGGGACTCCTGGGGTGTACGTCCCAAATGGAACCCTCTGCCCTTTATAGTGCACTACCTTTGACCAGGGCCAATGGGGATCTGGTCAAAAGTAGTGCACTATTGAGGGAATATAGTGCCATTTGGGACTACTCTCTACTGCTAGGATGGGACTGGAGGCTTTGGGATTGGAAGGGTCACCTGGTCAATGAATATGAAGGCTTCTCCTATTATAACTTTGTCAATGACAAATAACAAACTGTTGGTATATGAAATGCTACATTGCATCATTTTGTGGAGGACAGGGGACATTTTCAGCTTGGCTGCCTGTACACCAGCCTCTAAGCCTAGCCCTGGAAAAGCAGTTTGTTTGACCCTAAGGAGTGAGAATTGACAAAGCAAGCCAGAAGCATTTGTTTCTTCCGCTAAGCCAAAGATTGAAAATGATTTCCCAATGCCCCGTTTGAGATCCGCGTGAAAGGGGTCATCAATTATGTCCTGATACCTGACACAATATTGTACCTATTTTACTGACCACTGCTTTCCGCCCGACCAGATAGCATCTCTTTTATCAGGCCATTATTGATGGTGAGTTTGAGCACTGCAAACAGACCCACTATGTGTGGGTTTATTGCTATTTCTCTACAGCAAGGTGTTGTTAGTTTTGAGGAGATGAAGAGAGCCACTGTCACTATTACTGTACTACTACTGTACTGCTAGAAATAATACTAATAACAACACTACTACTAGTACTACTATTACTACTACTAAACCTACTACTACTACTACTACTACTACTATTACTACTACTAAACCTACTACTACTACTACTACTATTAGTACTACTATTACTACTACTAAACCTACTACTACTACTACTTCAACTATACTGCTAAAAATAATAATTATAACAACACTACTACTATTACTACTATTACTATTACTAAACCTACTACTACTACTAATACTACTACTACTACTTCAACTTTACTGCTAAAAATAATAACAATAACAACACTACTACTACTACTATTCCTACTACCAAACCTAATACTACTACTATTACTATTACAATTACTACTACTACTACTATTACTACTATTACTACTACTACTACCACCACTGTACTGTTAAAAATAATAATAATAACAATAATACTACTACTACTATAACTACAACTACTACTACTACTACTACTACTAATACTACTATAACTAACACTACTACTAATACTACTAATACTACTACTACTATGACTACTACTACTACTAAACCTACTACTACTACTACTATACTGCTAAAAAAATAATAATAACAATAATACTACTATTACTACTACTACTACTGTACTGCTAAAAATAATACTAATAACAATACTACTACTACTATTACTACTACTGCTATTACTACCTCTACTACCAATAACACTACTAATGCTACTACTACTAATAATAATAACAATAATAGCGACAACAATACTTTTCATAATAATCATAATAAGAATAATACTATTTTTTTGCATTTATTTCTGTATTTCTTGACCACCAAAATAAGAAATGTTCATATGTACTATGCAGTGTAGCATTGGAGGCGTTTTCAAATCACACTACCATACTGATACCTGTGTATTAGTCTGACCAACCACACTACCATACTGATACCTGTTTATTAGTCTGACCACTACCATACTGATACCTGTGTATTAGTCTGACCAACCACACTACCATACTGATACCTGTTTATTAGTCTGACCAACCACACTACCATAATGATACCTGTGTATTAGTCTGACCAACCACACTACCATAATGATACCTGTGTATTAGTCTGACCAACCACACTACCATAATGATACCTGTTTATTAGTCTGACCAACCACACTACCATAATGATACCTGTGTATTAGTCTGACCAACCACACTACCATAATGATACCTGTTTATTAGTCTGACCAACCACACTACCATAATGATACCTGTTTATTAGTCTGACCAACCACACTACCATAATGATACCTGTGTATTAGTCTGACCAACCACACTACCATAATGATACCTGTTTATTAGTCTGACCAACCACACTACCATAATGATACCTGTTTATTAGTCTGACCAACCACACTACCATAATGATACCTGTGTATTAGTCTGACCAACCACACTACCATAATGATACCTGTGTATTAGTCTGACCAACCACACTACCATAATGATACCTGTTTATTAGTCTGACCAACCACACTACCATAATGATACCTGTGTATTAGTCTGACCAACCACACTACCATAATGATACCTGTTTATTAGTCTGACCAACCACACTACCATAATGATACCTGTTTATTAGTCTGACCAACCACACTACCATAATGATACCTGTGTATTAGTCTGACCAACCACACTACCATAATGATACCTGTTTATTAGTCTGACCAACCACACTACCATACTGATACCTGTGTATTAGTCTGACCAACCACACTACCATAATGATACCTGTGTATTAGTCTGACCAACCACACTACCATAATGATACCTGTGTATTAGTCTGACCAACCACACTACCATAATGATACCTGTGTATTAGTCTGACCAACCACACTACCATACTGATACCTGTGTATTAGTCTGACCAACCACACTACCATAATGATACCTGTGTATTAGTCTGACCAACCACACTACCATAATGATACCTGTGTATTAGTCTGACCAACCACACTACCATACTGATACCTGTGTATTAGTCTGACCAACCACACTACCATAATGATACCTGTTTATTAGTCTGACCAACCACACTACCATACTGATACCTGTGTATTAGTCTGACCAACCACACTACCATAATGATACCTGTGTATTAGTCTGACCAACCACACTACCATAATGATACCTGTTTATTAGTCTGACCAACCACACTACCATAATGATACCTGTTTATTAGTCTGACCAACCACACTACCATAATGATACCTGTGTATTAGTCTGACCAACCACACTACCATAATGATACCTGTTTATTAGTCTGACCAACCACACTACCATACTGATACCTGTGTATTAGTCTGACCAACCACACTACCATAATGATACCTGTGTATTAGTCTGACCAACCACACTACCATACTGATACCTGTTTATTAGTCTGACCAACCACACTACCATAATGATACCTGTTTATTAGTCTGACCAACCACACTACCATAATGATACCTGTTTATTAGTCTGACCAACCACACTACCATACTGATACCTGTTTATTAGTCTGACCAACCACACTACCATAATGATACCTGTTTATTAGTCTGACCAACCACACTACCATACTGATACCTGTGTATTAGTCTGACCAACCACACTACCATAATGATACCTGTTTATTAGTCTGACCACTACCATAATGATACCTGTTTATTAGTCTGACCAACCACACTACCATAATGATACCTGTTTATTAGTCTGACCAACCACACTACCATACTGATACCTGTTTATTAGTCTGACCAACCACGCTACCATAATGATACCTGTTTATTAGTCTGACCTACCACACTACCATACTGATACCTGTTTATTAGTCTGACCAACCACACTACCATAATGATACCTGTTTATTGGGCTCTCCAGACACAGAGCTGGGAGTACATGAGTTAACCACTGGAAAGGAGAAGACAAAAGGGAATGGAAAACCATTGTAACACATCTACCTGCTGTAAAACTCTATAAGGCATTGCTGTTTAATCTTCATTTTGCTGAGAGAAGTGTGAAGGTCTAGTAAAAGCCAACTGTTTTTTTGTGCAAATGGAGTTGTAAATGGGATTTTTTTTTTTTAAGTACCCAGCGCCAGGGTAATGTCTTGAGGTACCGACACAGCAATCCACTGGCAATGATTTATGTGCCGGGGCAGCCACAAATTGACTTGTATGCAAGAAATGTAAATGGGTCTGGGACGTTTGATGGAGAAGCTCATTTCCAGACTTAAATGTTTTAAATTAACAGCACAAACTCACAAGGCACAAATGTTAATGGACATTTTTTTAAAACCCCCCCCCTCCCCTTTTTCTATTTCCCTTAACATAATTAACATTACAGGTCAATTTATTATACAAACATTGATATTGCTCCCAGATTTGCAAGGATCAATGGATTTGATGAAGAGGATTCATTCGGGGAAATAAACCTTTGAAATTAGCTGAGGGAACGAGGTAAATATTTGAAATGATATATGTTGGTGGTGTGGTCGGGCATGGGACAGAGTAAATCAAATGGAAGGTAGCTACCAACACCGAACAAACAGACACAGAGACAGTCAGCAGAGACAACAGAGTAAATCTAACTTCATTTCTCATCCAACCAAGGAGTTGTGAAAGCAGCAATTTTTCCAGAAAATGTTTTTGTTTACGCTGTGACATATAATTATTTCATGTTTATCTACCACTTTATAGATTATTATAATAAACAATTATAGATGATTATAATAATAGCTAGAAACATGGGGTTATGAGACATGTTTTGACCCATGCTGAAGAGGGTGAACTCAAACCTGAGGACCTCTGCTGGAGACCTTGATGAACATAATGTTAGATTCCTGGTCATTGTACAGGCACTGGGAATACCACCCAATAACCTGCTATTCTCCCTGAACTGTGCACTCATTCACTACTCCCCAAAAATGTAAAAAACAACAACGTTGGATTGGTGTAGGGAGGTACACAGTACAGACAGTACAGACAGTACAGACAGTACAGACAGTACAGACAGTAGAGTCAGTAGAGTTAGTACAGACAGTAGAGACAGTACATACAGTAGAGACAGTACAGACAGTACAGACGGTACAGACAGTAGAGTCAGTACAGACAGTAGAGACAGTACATACAGTAGAGACAGTACAGACAGTAGAGACAGTACAGACAGTACAGACAGTAGAGACAGTACAGACAGTACAGACAGTAGAGTCAGTACAGACAGTAGAGACAGTACAGACAGTAGAGACAGTAGAGACAGTAGAGACAGTACAGACAGTAGAGCCAGTACAGACATTACAGACATTAGAGACAGTACAGACAGTACAGACAGTACAGACAGTACAGGCAGTACAGACAGTACAGACATTAGAGACAGTACAGACAGTACAGGCAGTACAGACAGTACAGACAGTCCAGACAGTACAGACAGTACAGACAGTACAGACAGTACAGACAGTCCAGACAGTACAGACAGTACAGACAGTAGAGTTTGATCCTGGTCTGAAGGTCTAAATATGGTGTCCAACATCATTGGGAGAAAACACAAACAAGATCTATAGAGATATTGAATAAATTGAACACTTTATCAGCAAATCACCTTCACCAACAAGAGAGTAGCAAAACATGAGTATACATGAGTATACATGAGTATACATGAGTATACATGAGTATACATGAGTATACATGAGTATACATGAGTATACATGAGATACATGAGTATACATGAGTATACATGAGTATACATGAGATACATGAGATACATGAGTAAACATGAGTAAACATGAGTATACATGAGTATACATGAGTAAACATGAGTATACATGAGTATACATGAGTATACATGAGTATACATGAGTATACATGAGTATACATGAGTATACATGAGATACATGAGTATACATGAGTATACATGAGTATACATGAGATACATGAGATACATGAGTAAACATGAGTAAACATGAGTATACATGAGTATACATGAGTAAACATGAGTATACATGAGTATACATGAGATACATGAGTATACATGAGATACATGAGATACATGAGATACATGAGATACATGAGTATACATGAGTATACATGAGTAAACATGAGTAAACATGAGTATACATGAGTATACATGAGATACATGAGTATACATGAGTATACATGAGTATACATGAGATACATGAGATACATGAGTAAACATGAGTAAACATGAGTATACATGAGTATACATGAGTAAACATGAGTATACATGAGTATACATGAGTATACATGAGTATACATGAGTATACATGAGATACATGAGTATACATGCGTATACATGAGTATACATGAGTATACATGAGTAAACATGAGTATACATGAGTATACATGGTGGTGGTCCTTCTGTAGCTCAGTTGGTAGAGCATGGCGCTTATACGCCAGGGTAGTGGGTTCGATTCCCGGGACCACCCATACGTAGAATGTATGCACACATGACTGTAAGTCGCTTTGGATAAAAGCGTCTGCTAAATGGCATATTATTTATTATTTTACATGAGTAAACATGAGTATACATGAGTATACATGAGTATACATGAGTAAACATGAGTATACATGAGTATACATGAGTATACATGAGTATACATGAGTATACATGAGTATACATGAGTATACATGAGTAAACATGAGTAAACATGAGTATACATGAGTATACATGAGTATACATGAGTAAACATGAGTATACATGAGTATACATGAGTAATACATGAGATACATGAGTATACATGAGTATACATGAGTAAACATGAGTATACATGAGTATACATGAGTAAACATGAGTATACATGAGTATACATGAGTAAACATGAGTAAACATGAGTATACATGAGTATACATGAGTATACATGAGTATACATGAGTAAACATGAGTATACATGAGTATACATGAGATACATGAGTATACATGAGATACATGAGATACATGAGATACATGAGTATACATGAGTATACATGAGTATACATGAGTATACATGAGTATACATGAGTATACATGAGTATACATGAGTAAACATGAGTATACATGAGTATACATGAGTAATACATGAGATACATGAGTATACATGAGTATACATGAGTAAACATGAGTATACATGAGTATACATGAGTAAACATGAGTATACATGAGTATACATGAGTAAACATGAGTAAACATGAGTATACATGAGTATACATGAGTATACATGAGTATACATGAGTAAACATGAGTATACATGAGTATACATGAGATACATGAGATACATGAGATACATGAGATACATGAGTATACATGAGTATACATGAGTATACATGAGTATACATGAGTATACATGAGTAAACATGAGTATACATGAGTATACATGAGTAAACATGAGTATACATGAGTATACATGAGTAAACATGAGTAAACATGAGTATACATGAGTATACATGAGATACATGAGATACATGAGTATACATGAGTAAACATGAGTATACATGAGTATACATGAGTAAACATGAGTAAACATGAGTAAACATGAGTATACATGAGTATACATGAGTATACATGAGTATACATGAGTAAACATGAGTAAACATGAGTATACATGAGTATACATGAGTATACATGAGTATACAGTACTACCCATCTGTTGCATCTCTCATTGTTTTACTAAGAAAAAGTTACACGTTACTTGGTGCAAAATAAATATATTAAGGGCCAAATGTACCATAAACCTTATTGTCATTTTAACTAAAAGCCACAAAACAGCCAAATCTAATCAACAGCGTCACCACAGGAAAGTAGAATATGCCCACAGCTTTGGTTAAGCTCATTCACCACGACTGACTGGAATTTAGAGATTCAACACTCACCCAGAACATTTACTGGCTGGATGGTCTCAGTTTGACAAACTGTATAAAAGGGTGAATTTAAATGAAAAGAGGAGGCAATAATCTCAACTCCTCTGTCCTCCTGGGGGACAGACAGAGAAAATGGATTTAAACTGTACAGTTTCAGTTAGTGTTGGCTAATCCACACGATGCGTACATCAAGAGCTCAGAATAATCCTTTTTAAGTGACAGACTAGAAAGCAGTTATTTTACAGAAGTATCAACGTCTAGGGGGGGGGGTCGTAAGATTATTACATTTGGCTTTTCAGAAATAATTGTAGGTATATATCTTTCAGAGTTCTAACAGAAGGTTTGCAGGTTATGCAGGTGTCAAAAACATGACAATAAAACCCCCAGAAATGATGCCAGCTCTGCCATGCCATGTTAGATCAGTATTGTAGGTTATCACCTATCAGCATTGATTTGAGAAACACAGTGATAATGCTCCCAGGGTGCTCCATTGAATGTTAAATAGATAAAGAGCCCCATAGCAAAGACAGACAGAGGCATTTCCCCCCCCCTGTTACCACTTAGCCCTATTAGGCTGGCCTCTCTTCCCCATACAATCAAGAACCCCTACTGTGCATTTAAATAGATCCTCAATCAATGGCCATAGAGAGAAATAAAGAAGCAGACCAAGAGGATATCTCAGGGGCAAACATGATAGTGGTATTATGATGAAATGGAGCAGCTTGTGAGCAGCTCTTTACTTTGATGAGGAAGCTATCAATCTAATTGTTCCCCAGTGGAATAGAGTCCTCTGTTATTAGGAGACAATTTGTCCCTTTTGGCCACTTCTTCTTCTTCTTTTTTTTAGCCTCAGGGCATGGCGGCTCTCATGTTGCAGCCAGCTCCTCTCTCTCTCTCTCTCTCTCTGCTCTCCCTCTCCTATCCTCCCGACCTTATTTTACATCATAGATCCAACTCCAGTGCATGACTCCAGTATATTTCTTAGTTCATAAAAATACAGTTTTGGGGGAGAGAGAAAATGTACAGATGCTCTATAGTTCTTTATGCAAAAGCAATCTGATGTTTCCCAAAAAAAACTACTGGCAAAAAAAAGCATTAAAACCATAACAGTGAGAGTTCTGTCGTTAGTTAAGTTATTTAAAAAAAAATATATATTTTCAAGCTAAAAATCATCAGTTCCTCCTCTGACATCACAGACAAATAATAGGAAGTGGTTTCTACGGTGACTCTGTGTGTGTCCCAAACGGCAGACTACTCCTTATTCGGTGCCCTGCTTTTGGAACAGAGACCGCAGTGAACAAGGGTGTCATTTGGAATGTAACCTTTGTGTTGCTGATAGGGTTCAGTGGTGATGCAGCGACCACAGTGGCAGTCAGACCAGTCTCCCACTTCTGCTGTACTCATACAGAACCCCCCACCCAGCCCTGTGTCCATACAAATAGAATTACTAGAACGGAAACCACCCCTTCAGATCCACCCATCCACCCTCACTGACCTCAATCTGGACTCCGCCAAGTCTAGAAATTATATTTCTATGCCTGTAACTTTACTTTTTTTTTATAATGTAAAACTATGAACTGAGAAATACAGTAACCCATCATGACATCATTGACTTGAATGGGGGGGATTCCCGAGTGTTCTAGTAATTCTATTTCTATGACTGTATCTGCCGTTGGTTGGTCGTTGGTGACAGGGGCACATTGTGCTCCTCTCCTTTCCCTTTAACCAGTCAGCCATGGACTACATGGTTTGTTGTGGGCCCAAGATCAGAAGGAGGAAGCTTGAATAATGTCTTCCTACTCTTTGAGGGGAGGGACACGCTCTGCTGATTATAGAATAGCTTTGACAGGACAGAGGAAACTATGTCCGTGTACCAAATGGCTCCCTATTCACTATGTAGTGCACTACTGTTGACCAGGGCCCATAGGGTACTGCACTATGTAACAAATAGGGCACCGTTTGGGATGCAATCCAAGGCTTTTGTCCAATTCCACCCACAAAGAAAAGTTCAGTAAAAAAAAAAAAAAGGCTGCAGCCAAAGCTGGTCTTTTGAAAACAGATGCCACTGGCCTATCGCTTATCGTAGCATTATAAACTTATCGTACCAAACAAACAGCTCCCACCTCGCTAAGCCTGGCCACCACCAAGCCATCAAAGGATAGACCAAAGAGTTCACACCCCCTGGATAAGAAAGCTTGAGTAATATTGAGCTAAGGCCACCATGAAACTCTAATGTCTCACTTCACATTATATTTTGTATTAATTTTAAGCTTTAAAAAACTAACAGGGGGCCTCCCGGGTGGCGCAGTGGTCACTAGCTGTGCCACAGAGCCTGGGTTCGAGCCCAGGCTCTGTGGGGTGACGCACAATTGGTCTAGCGTCGTCCGGGTTAGGGAGAGCTTGACCGTTAAGGATATCCTTGTCTCATCGCGCACCAGCGACTCCTGTGGCGGGCCGGGTGCAGTGCGTGCTAACCAAGGTTGCCAGGTGTACGGTGTTTCCTCCGACACATTGGTGCGTCTGGCTTCCGGGTTGGATGCACACTGTGTTAAGAAGCTGTGCGGCTTGGTTGAGGTTGTGTTTCGGGGGACACATGACTTTCGACCTTCGTCTATCCCGAGCCCGTACGGGAGTTGTAGCGATGAGACAAGATATTAACTACTAACAATTGGATACCATGAATTTGGGGAGGAAAAAGGGGGTAAAATTAATTTAAATAAATAACAGCCAATAGATATCCTTTGGTTGGACATCATATGGATTCTCTGGTTTTAGTAAAACCTTTCTTGGGTGTGAAAATCTGACAACAGTAGCTGGTAGATAAAATATAATGTTTTAGTCTTAAATCCTTAATGAGGACTATTTGACTTGAGACCCAAACTGAGATTAACAGATGTACTGAATAAATGTATCCCCTGTATCACACACACACGCACACACACACACACACACACACACACACACACACACACACACACACACACACACACACACACACACACACACACACACACACACACACACACACACACACACACACACACACACACACACACACACACACACACACACACACACACACACACACACCCCACCCCTTACTCACACAATCCAAATCCCGAATTAGCATTTCATTCAATGTAACAAGGCCAATATGTTTCCAGAAGTGCTGCCATACTGAAACAAGCTTCCCTTACCAAACAGAGCCGGAGGGCTGGAGGCTGAGGGAGGGTTGACTCCAGGGACCCCGGCAGGCTCCAGAGCCTATTTGTTCAGCAGAATTTGTTATTCTGTCACAGCAGGCTTGTCACAAGTGAAATCATTTAAATGTCCAATCCTGTATTTAAGCAGACTGTCTCTTGGAGAACATATGAGCAGTGCTCACAATTTATAGCCAGGCTGGAAAGAGGTTAAAATAGATAGCCAGACTGTATCATAGGTTAAGATAGAAAGCCAGGCTGTATCAGAGGTTAAGATAGAAAGCCAGGCTGTATCAGAGGTTAAGATAGATAGCCAGGCTGTATCAGAGGTTAAGATAGAAAGCCAGGCTGTATCAGAGGTTAAAATAGATAGCCAGACTGTATCATAGGTTAAGATAGATAGCCAGGCTGTATCAGAGGTTAAGATATATAGCCAGGCTGTATCAGAGGTTAAGATAGAAAGCCAGACTGTACCAGAGGTTAAGATAGAAAGCCAGGCTGTACCAGAGGTTAAGATAGATAGCCAGGCTGTATCAGAGATTAAGATAGATAGCCAGGCTGTACCAGAGGTTAAGATAGATAGCCAGGCTGTATCAGAGGTTAAGATAGATAGCCAGGCTGTATCAGAGGTTAAGATAGAAAGCCAGGCTGTATCAGAGGTTAAGATAGATAGCCAGGCTGTATCAGAGGTTAAGATAGAAAGCTAGGCTGTATCAGAGGTTAAAATAGATAGCCAGACTGTATCATAGGTTAAGATAGAAAGCCAGGCTGTATCAGAGGTTAAGATAGAAAGCCAGGCTGTATCAGAGATTAAGATAGATAGCCAGGCTGTATCAGAGGTTAAGATATATAGCCAGGCTGTATCAGAGGTTAAGATAGAAAGCCAGACTGTACCAGAGGTTAAGATAGAAAGCCAGGCTGTACCAGAGGTTAAGATATATAGCCAGGCTGTATCAGAGGTTAAGATAGATAGCCAGGCTGTATCAGAGGTTAAGATAGAAAGCCAGGCTGTATCGGAGGTTAAGATAGATAGCCAGGCTGTACCATAGGTTAAGACAGATAGCCAGGCAGTACCAGAGGTTAAGATAGATAGCCAGGCTGTATCAGAGGTTAAGATAGATAGCCAGGCTGTATCAGAGGTTAAGATTGATAGCCATGCTGTACCAGAGGTTAAGATAGATAGCCATGCTGTATCAGAGGTTAAGATAGATAGCCAGGCTGTATCAAACGGCACCATGCTCCCCTATATAGTGCACTACTTTGATCAAGGCCTGTAGGATAGTGCACTACATAGGTGTGAATATGGTGCCATTTGTTACTCAGTAAAAGTGTTTGATGGAGCTAGGGGAGAAACAGAGACAGGGTTGTGTGGGAGCTGATTTAGTAGCCCTGGTCCTTTCTCCCCATATGAAACAATAACAAACACAAGTCTTCTGGAATGAATATCTTGGGGATTCATTCTTCTTCATTCAAAACTGTTACTCCTGTAGCCGAGCAGAGTTGTAGACTAAGTGGTTATGTTTTCAATTTATGGTAGCATTTGATGTGGATAGTCCCAAGTAGATGCTGGTAGATAGTTTCAGAGAAACTGGCAACAACATTCCAACTAACTATCCACTAACCTTAACCTTAACACTAACCATAACTCAACCCTAACCCTAACCCTAACCCTAACCCTAAACATAACCATAACTCAACCCTAACCCTAACCCTAACCCTAACCATAACTCAACCCTAACCCTAACCCTAACTCAACCCTTACCCTAAACTTTCCCTAACCTAACCCTAGACCTTACCCTAAACCTAACACGAATCCAAGCCCTAACTCTAATCTTAACCTTTGCAAGCAATTGCTTATCAATAGCTAGTATGAGCATCTGTAGGTCATCTACACGGAACGATCCATCTGTAGGTCATCTAGATGGGACTATCCATCTGTAGATCATCTAGGTGGGACTATCCACCTGTAGGTCATCTATATGGAACTATCCATCTGTAGGTCATCTATATGGAACTATCCATCTGTAGGTCATCTACACGGAACTATCCATCTGTAGGTCATCTATATGGAACTATCCATCTGTAGGTCATCTATATGGAACTATCCACCTGTAGGTCATCTAGATGGAACTATCCATCTGTAGGTCATCTATATGGAACTATCCATCTGTAGGTCATCTAGATGGAACTATCCATCTGTAGGTCATCTATATGGAACTATCCATCTGTAGGTCATCTATATGGAACTATCCATCTGTAGGTCATCTACACGGAACTATCCATCTGTAGGTCATCTATATGGAACTATCCATCTGTAGGTCATCTATATGGAACTATCCATCTGTAGGTCATCTATATGGAACTATCCATCTGTAGGTCATCTAGATCTAGATGGAACTATCCATCTGTAGGTCATCTATATGGAACTATCCATCTGTAGGTCATCTAGATCTAGATGGAACTATCCATCTGTAGGTCATCTATATGGAACTATCCATCTGTAGGTCATCTAGATCTAGATAGAACTATCCATCTGTAGGTCATCTATATGGAACTATCCATCTGTAGGTCATCTAGATCTAGATGGAACTATCCATCTGTAGGTCATCTATATGGAACTATCCATCTGTAGGTCATCTAGATCTAGATAGAACTATCCATCTGTAGGTCATCTATATGGAACTATCCATCTGTAGGTCATCTAGATCTAGATGGAACTATCCATCTGTAGGTCATCTATATGGAACTATCCATCTGTAGGTCATCTAGATGGTACTATCAAAATAAAGTGTGACCAAACCCATTACAGGACAAAATAATATTTTTTTGTTAATTTTTATTGTCAGCCTGTAGTTGCATTGTTAGTCCTCAGACTATATAAGAGTTTTGTATTGTCAGCCTGTAGTTGCATTGTTAGTCCTCTGACTATATAAGAGTTTTGTATTGTCAGCCTGTAGTTGCATTGTTAGTCCTCAGACTATATAAGAGTTTTGTATTGTCAGCCTGTAGTTGCATTGTTAGTCCTCAGACTATATAAGAGTTTTGTATTGTCAGCCTGTAGTTGCATTGTTAGTCCTCTGACTATATAAGAGTTTTGTATTGTCAGCCTGTAGTTGCATTGTTAGTCCTCTGACTATATAAGAGTTTTGTATTGTCAGCCTGTAGTTGCATTGTTAGTCCTCTGACTATATAAGAGTTTTGTATTGTCAGCCTGTTGTTGCATTGTTAGTCCTCTGACTATATATGAGTTTTGTATTGTCAGCCTGTAGTTGCATTGTTAGTCCTCTGACTATATATGAGTTTTGTATTGTCAGCCTGTAGTTGCATTGTTAGTCCTCTGACTATATATGAGTTTTGTATTGTCAGCCTGTAGTTGCATTGTTAGTCCTCTGACTATATATGAGTTTTGTATTGTCAGCCTGTAGTTGCATTGTTAGTCCTCAGACTATATATGAGTTTTGTATTGTCAGCCTGTAGTTGCATTGTTAGTCCTCTGATTATATAAGAGTTTTGTATTGTCAGCCTGTAGTTGCATTGTTAGTCCTCAGACTATGTAAGAGTGACGTCAACAATGCTTTAACAGCCAATGATATACCTTTCCTTTTTTAAGAGAAAGTTAGATAAACATAGAAAAACATAGAAAACCATGTTCAGATAAACATAAGGAATGTGGAGCTGTTGAAACAAGTCATTTGTTGGCTTAGTCATATTCCATTGCTGTTTTGGACATGGGGATACAAGAGAGTGTGGTCTGACGACAGAACTAGTTTGATATTGACGGGTAATGGACCTGTCGCGGTTGATAGATTCCTACCTCGGAGGGATATCCGCCAAACCCCTCCACCCCAACTGAAGACAAGCACACACTTACTCTGAGTAAACAGATAGGATGTGTCCCAAATGGTTCATATTCCCTATATAGTGAACTACGTTCGACCGGAGACCATAGGGCACCTTATTCTCTAGTGTAAAAAAAACAGGAAATCAGCTCCAATAGACTTTAATTCACAAAATCTGTTCCCAAGTATTCCCATGTGATCATAGAGAGACGTGATCATTTATAGGGTTCTACCCCACCATGCAGACTCTGGGTTCTACCCCACCATGCAGACTCTGGGTTCTACCCCCCATGCAGACTCTGGGTTCTACCCCACCATGCAGATTCTAGATTCTATCCCACCATGCAGACTCTGGGTTCTACCCCACCATGCAGACTCTGGGTTCTACCCCACCATGCAGACTCTGGGTTCTACCCCACCATGCAGACTCTGGGTTCTACCCCACCATGCAGATTCTAGATTCTATCCCACCATGCAGACTCTGGGTTCTACCCCACCATGCAGACTCTGGGTTCTACCCCACCATGCAGACTCTGGGTTCTACCCCACCATGCAGATTCTAGATTCTATCCCACCATGCAGACTCTGGGTTCTACCCCACCATGAGGACTCTGGGTTCTACCCCACCATGCAGACTCTGGGTTCTACCCCACCATGCAGACTCTGAGTTCTACCCCACCATGCAGACTCTGGGTTCTACCCTACCATGCAGACTCTGGGTTCTACCCCACTATGCAGACTCTGGGTTCTACCACACCATGTAGACTCTGGGTTCTACCCCACCATGCAAACTCTAGAATCTACCCCACCATGCAGACTCTGGGTTCTACCCCACCATGCAGACTAGATTCTACCCCACCATGCAGACTCTGGGTTCTACCCCACCATGTAGACTCTGGGTTCTACCCCACCATGCAGACACTGGGTTCCACCCCACCATGCAGACTAGATTCTACCCCACCATGCAGACTCTGGGTTCTACCCCACCATGCAGACTCTGGGTTCTACCCCACCATGCACACTCTAGATTCTACCCCACCATGCAGACTCTGGGTTCTACCCCACCATGCAGACTCTGGGTTCTACCCACCATGCAGACACTGGGTTCCACCCCACCATGCAGACTAGATTCTACCCCACCATGCAGACACTGGGTTCCACCCCACCATGCAGACTCTGGGTTCTACCCCCCATGCAGACTCTGGGTTCTACCCCACCATGCAGACTCTGGGTTCTACCCCACCATGCAGATTCTAGATTCTATCCCACCATGCAGACTCTGGGTTCTACCCCACCATGCAGACTCTGGGTTCTACCCCACCATGCAGACTCTGGGTTCTACCCCACCATGCAGATTCTAGATTCTATCCCACCATGCAGACTCTGGGTTCTACCCCACCATGAGGACTCTGGGTTCTACCCCACCATGCAGACTCTGGGTTCTACCCCACCATGCAGACTCTGGGTTCTACCCTACCATGCAGACTCTGGGTTCTACCCCACTATGCAGACTCTGGGTTCTACCACACCATGTAGACTCTGGGTTCTACCCCACCATGCAAACTCTAGAATCTACCCCACCATGCAGACTCTGGGTTCTACCCCATCATGCAGACTAGATTCTACCCCACCATGCAGACTCTGGGTTCTACCCCACCATGTAGACTCTGGGTTCTACCCCACCATGCAGACACTGGGTTCCACCCCACCATGCAGACTAGATTCTACCCCACCATGCAGACTCTGGGTTCTACCCCACCATGCAGACTCTGGGTTCTACCCCACCATGCACACTCTAGATTCTACCCCACCATGCAGACTCTGGGTTCTACCCCACCATGCAGACTCTGGGTTCTACCCCACCATGCAGACACTGGGTTCCACCCCACCATGCAGACTAGATTCTACCCCACCATGCAGACTCTGGGTTCTACCCCACCATGCAGATTCTAGATTCTATCCCACCATGCAGACTCTGGGTTCTACCCCACCATGCAGACTCTGGGTTCTACCCCACCATGCAGACTCTGGGTTCTACCCCACCATGCAGATTCTAGATTCTATCCCACCATGCAGACTCTGGGTTCTACCCCACCATGAGGACTCTGGGTTCTACCCCACCATGCAGACTCTGGGTTCTACCCCACCATGCAGACTCTGGGTTCTACCCTACCATGCAGACTCTGGGTTCTACCCCACTATGCAGACTCTGGGTTCTACCACACCATGTAGACTCTGGGTTCTACCCCACCATGCAAACTCTAGAATCTACCCCACCATGCAGACTCTGGGTTCTACCCCATCATGCAGACTAGATTCTACCCCACCATGCAGACTCTGGGTTCTACCCCACCATGTAGACTCTGGGTTCTACCCCACCATGCAGACACTGGGTTCCACCCCACCATGCAGACTAGATTCTACCCCACCATGCAGACTCTGGGTTCTACCCCACCATGCAGACTCTGGGTTCTACCCCACCATGCACACTCTAGATTCTACCCCACCATGCAGACTCTGGGTTCTACCCCACCATGCAGACTCTGGGTTCTACCCCACCATGCAGACACTGGGTTCCACCCCACCATGCAGACTAGATTCTACCCCACCATGCAGACTCTGGGTTCTACCCCACCATGCAGACACTGGGTTCCACCCCACCATGCAGACTCTGGGTTCTACCCCACCATGCAGACTCTGGGTTCTACCCCACCATGCAGACTTTGGGTTCTACCCCACCATGCAGACTCTGGGTTCTACCCCACTATGTAAACTCTTGTTTCTAATCCACTATGTACACTCTGGGTTCTAATCCACTATGCAGACTCTGGGTTCTAATCCACTATGCAGACTCTTGGTTCTAATCCACTATGTAATCTCTGGGTTATAATCCTCTATGTAAACTCTTGGTTCTAATCCACTATGTACACTCTGGGTTCTAATCCACTAAGCAGACTTTGGGTTCTAACCAACTATGCAGACTCTGGGCTATTAGGATGATTTCTCATAAACATAATAACATTTTGGAGGAATTCTAATCAATGGTGCAGCTCGACCCACCACGTTGATGATAGCCTATCATTAGAGATTATACTCCCTGAGTAATGGGAGCACACAGGGCCAGAGGATGTGATTCAATAATATATTTACTGCATTCCTGGACAGGAAAGAAGGAGAAGAAAGCTTGCTACACAGGATGCTGTAAAACCTCAATTGAAACAGCTAGATCCTCAAACATCACCAACAGTATAGCATCACCCTCAACACTGATACACATAGGTCAAAGGTGACAGCACTGTGAAATCATGAAATGCTGTTGTTTACAATAAGTCACATTTAAAGCGGGAGATGTAAACACACCATGATGTTGTGTGTGGGCTCAGATTATGATCAATGACTCATGTATTATGTTTCCAATCAAGGGGGTGATGGCCTATTGGCCTTGTTATGGCAGCTGCTCGTGGGGGAGACATAGAAATGCACGTTGTTTAGTAGGGCCCTGTTATTTCCCACTATTACTCTGAATGTAAATAGCCCAGGAAGGGAATTCAAATAGATCAGCTCTGTGTGCTGTTCTGTGTGCCACTGTGCAATTCCTAAGAGATAAACATTGAGCAAGGAATCATGGAATGGGACATTAAAAGACACACCATTGGAGCCAGCTATAGTTATTAGCATGGATCCTGGGGATATTCATATTAACAATAAATGTATGTTAGTAAATGACAGAGATTGTCTTAAGTACGCACTCAGCGGGGTGCTCCCTTTAACTCTAATTCACATCAGAGTCAAATCACCCAGCTAAGACCTCATCAGTCTTATTACCCCCAATGCTTTATAGCGACCCACCACCACCAGCAGCCCACCAGCCCCTCTCTCTCTTCTCTCTCTGTTGTCCACAGTTGCATCTCATACAGCACCCTATTTATTATTTAGTGCACTACTTTTGACCGCTAGACCACATATGGCTCTGGTCAAAAGTAGTGCACGATATAGAGAATAGGGTGCATTTAGGACACAGGCCATGAGTGTCCTGTAGAGCAGAGCAGCAGAGCAGGCCTCAGTCATCAAGCCTCAACACAGGGCAGACGACTCCTTCATTATCTTTTCTGATTTCATTTAAATGGGCTCCAACTTAATGTTATAATTTTGGAAAGGAGTGGAGGGAGGGAACTGTTATCTTTATATTTCAGATCAGTTAGTTATTGAGGGGAAGAAGTAGTCTTTACTAAGTGGATGGATGTGACTGTCTCTCTCTCTCTTCAGATGCCAGATCAGTTAGTTATTGAGGGGAAGAAGTGGTCTTTACTAAATAGATGGCTGTGACTGTCTCTCTCTCTCTTCAGATGCCAGATCAGTTAGTTATTGAGGGGAAGAAGTGGTCTTTACTAAATAGATGGCTGTGACTGTCTCTCTCTCTCTTCAGATGCCAGATCAGTTAGTTATTGAGGGGAAGAAGTAGCCTTTACTAAATAGATGGCTGTGACTGTCTCTCTCTCTCTCTCTCTCTCTCTCTCTCTCTCTCTCTCTCTCTCTCTCTCTCTCTCTCTCTCTCTCTCTCTCTCTCTCTCTCTCCTCTCTCTCTCTCTTCAGATGCCAGATCAGTTAGTTATTGAGGGGAAGAAGTAGCCTTTACTAAATAGATGGCTGTGACTGTCTCTCTCTCTCTCTCTCTCTCTCTCTCTCTCTCTCTCTCTCTCTCTCTCTCTCTCTCTCTCTCTCTCTCTCTCTCTCTCTCTCTCTCTCCCCTCTCTCTCTCTTCAGATGCCAGATCAGTTAGTTATTGAGGGGAAGAAGTAGTATTTACTAAATAGATGGTTGTGAATGTCTCTCCACTCTCTTCAGGTGTCAGATCTATTAATTATGGCATAGTCGTATGGGTCCCAAATGGCACCCTATTCCATATGTAGTGCACTACATAGAAACTTATCCAGTGTTGAATCAACACAGGCAGTTTAAATGTAACACTGTTCCAGTGTCCATACAGGTCCAACATTTTCAGGATTCAATTATCACACTGTTAGTGTAAAGCCTTATTTGGATATTTCCCAGAGTGCCTGGCGTTTCGAGTGAAGTGTAGAGTCATGACTTTATTTTTGTTATTGACAGGGACATGGTTGTTCCATTCATCTGTTTTCAGTCCTGTGGCCTTCACCAAGTGAGCTCCTAAGTGAATATGTTATCGTTAATATTGTATTATTTTACACAATACAAAATGCATTTCATGAGGCTTTATTTTGAGGGCCTGGTTTTACCCTAAAATAGTAATCTGAAACTCATAGTTTACAGGCCACATCAGGCCTGGAAGTCACATGATGTGTAATTCCTATTGGAATCCAGCGATTTTAAATATTTAACCTGCATTGAGTACCACTGCTTGGCAAAGTAAGATATGAGACGACCTAAATCATCTTAAATGGAACAACCATTTCAACAACACGTGCAAAAGTCCAAGAAACAGATTGACTCTGTTTAGAAAAATGTATATTATATGCATTTGAGTAACTTAAGATCAGCGAATCAAATAATGTACATGCAAAAACATAAAGTTTGAAACAAACAATTCTAAAAATGAACCTGCAATAAAGCATGCTGGGAAATATGTTAATGGTGGGCGGGGTTTTGGTATACCACTGGTTATTGACAGCAACACAGAGTGTTAATTTGAACACTTACAGACTGAATGTAACAGCTGACAGTAAGAAACGTTACACTGAAAAATCAACACTAGGAAACACTGGCCAATTTGGCTGTGTATTTTTTACCATTTTGTGTACTTTATATAGGACATTTTGTGTACTTTATATAGGACATTTTGTGTACTTCATATAGGACATTTTGTGTACTTTATATAGGACATTTTGTGTACTTTATATAGGACATTTTGTGTACTTTATATAGGACATTTTGTGTACTTTATATAGGACATTTTGTGTACTTTATATAGGACATTTTGTGTACTTTATATAGGACATTTTGTGTACTTTATATAGGACATTTTGTGTACTTTATATAGGACATTTTGTGTACTTTATATAGGACATTTTGTGTACTTTATATAGGACATTTTGTGTACTTTATATAGGACATTTTGTGTACTATATAAAGTGTGTACTTTTTACCAGTTCTAAAGTACTGTACTATGTATGGAAAAGGGTGCCATTTGGAACGAAGCGTAGATAGCTAGCTAATGATGTTGTACAGTTGGTCACTGAAGCCCAATGGAGACTCAGGCTAAAGTAACACAATAGGGGAGTAGTTCTTCAGCAAACTTCTTACCGACCAATCATGACAGTTTTATAAAAAAAAAAATGTATCTTCAGTAAAACAATCGTTGTTGAGTGGTTGATCCTTCTGAACATTTATTTGGGACTTATTAAGTTATTGGGGGTGTTTTACAGGTGTGTGTGTGTGTGTGTGTATGTGTGCGTGTGCGTGTGTGCGTGTGCGTGTGCGTGTGTGTGTGTGTGTGTGTGTGCGTGTGTGTGTGCGTGCGTGCGTGCGTGTGTGTGTGTGTGTGTGTGTGTGCGTGTGTGTGTGTGAAATGACTTAAATGTAAATGTAAATGTTCGTGCGTTGCGTGTGTGTGTGTGTGTGTGTGTGTGTGTGTGTGTGTGTGTGTGTGTGTGTGTGTGTGTGTGTGTGTGTGTGTGTGTGTGTGTGTGTGTGTGTGTGTGTGTGTGTGTGTGTGTGTGTGTGTGTGTGTGTGTGTGTGTGTGTGTGTGTGTGAAGACTCTCTTTACATCCACGACTGAAGTGGTTCCACACAGGTCATCAGAAGCTCCAAGGCTTCAGCGTCTTGAAAGCCAAATTGATAGAGCTTTACCGAGAGAATACTTAACTACTAAACGTGGGCCTGCATCAATAAAAGGCGCTGTACTGTATATATCCATCGAGATGTGGATTCAATTGAACCCATTAAAATGGTGAGAAAACCCCATAGCGCCAAATGAAATTGTTGTACATACTCACTGGGCCCTGACCGACAAAATGGAGTGCAAATGTTAAATACTGTGAGATGTAAAGTACAAACACATTATGGGCAGATATTAACTTAGAAACACCATGAACACAGAAATATTTTTTTGTTGCCACGCTTGACCCTCCAGAAAAATATTTTATGGTTGCTATGTAGACCATATAAAATGTCTTGTGTGTACTAAACACACCCTATTATTTTAACTAGCACTCTACAGGCTCTGGTCTAAAGTAGTGCACTACATAGGGAATAGGGTAGCACAGGGCTCTGGTCTAAGTAGTGCACTACATAGGGAATAGGGTGCCATTTGGGATGCATCCTGGGTGTTTTAGGTGGAATCACATTGTGACATTTAGGGATACAACTCTAGGATTTTATTGTATGTGCTTGTTTTAAAAAAAAATTCATTTGTAAAGCCAAAGGGAAGTTAACAGGATCTGGTTTTCATTCACTGGCAACATCTTTGATTCCCATTAACTCTGTAGAGCACAGTATTGGTTGGCCATTGTTGTGTTGCCATAGACCTTTTCCTAAAGTGTCATACACATATACCATCCACGTCACATCGATATCATCTACACCACAGCTATTCTACAGTAGAATGGGATGTCAGGATTTGACAAACGCTTGTAGCAAGTGGTAAATCTAGGAATGTTTCCTAATGACTTTAAAAGCTATGGTAACACTTTAGAAAAAGGTTCATGAATATGTTTTTATAAATGCTTATTTGTATTTATAAAGGCTTATGAATGTTTATAATTATTTACAAATGTAACTGTAAATAGTTAGTTAGTTAATGCATATTAATATATATATAAAGTGAACCAAAGCTACAGTTGAAGTCAGAAGTTAACATACACTTAGTTTAGAGTCATTAAAACTCATTTTTCAACCACTCCACAAATTTCTTATTAACAAACTATAGTTTTGGCAAGTCGGTTAGGACATCTACTTTGTGCATGACACAAGTAATGTTTCCAACAATTGTTTACAGACAGATTATTTCACTTATAATTCTCTGTATCACAATTCCAGTGGGTCAGAAGTTTAAATACACTACGTTGACTGTGCCTTTAAATAGCTTGGAAAATTCCAGAAAATTATGTCATGGCTTTAGAAGCTTCTGATAGGCTAATTGACATCATTTGAGTCAAATGGAGGTGTACTTGTGGAAGTATTTGAAGGCCTACCTTCAAACGCAGTGCCTCTATGCTTGACATCATGGGAAAATTAAAAAGAATCAGCCAAGACCTCAGAAAAAAAATTGTAGACCTCCACAAGTCTGGTTTATCCTTGGGAGTAATATCCAAAATCCTGAAGGTACCACATTCATCTGTACAAACAATAGTACGCAAGTCTAAACATCATGGGACACACGCAGCCGTCATACCGCTCAGGAAGGAGAAGTGTTCTGTCTCCTAGAGATGAACGTACTTTGGTGCGAAAAGTGCAAATCAATCCCAGAACAACAGCAAAGGACCTTGTGAAGATGCTGGAGGAAGCAGGTTGAAAAGTATCTATATCCACAGTAAAACGAGTCCTATATCGATATACCCTGAAAGGCTGCTCAGCAAGGAAGAAGCCACTGCTCCAAAACCGCCATAAAAAAAGCCAGACTACGGTTTGCAACTGCACATGGGGACAAAGATCATACTTTTTGGAGAAATGTATTCTGGTCTGATGAAACAAAAATAGAACTCTTTGGCCATAATGACCATCGTTATGTTTGGAGGAAAAAGGTATATAAAGCTATATAAAGTGTTACCAACGCTACATAAATTAATATAAACTGTTAACAAAGTGACATGAAGCTATATAAATATATATACATTGTTACCAAAGCTATATAAATCTATATACATTGTTACCAAAGCTATATAAATCTATATACATTGTTACCAAAGCTATATAAATCTATATACATTGTTACCAAAGCTATATACATCTATATACATTGTTACCAAAGCTATATACATCTATATACATTGTTACCAAAGCTATATAAATCTATATACATTGTTACCAAAGCTATATAAATCTATATACATTGTTACCAAAGCTATATAAATCTATATACATTGTTACCAAAGCTATATACATCTATATACATTGTTACCAAAGCTATATACATCTATATACATTGTTACCAAAGCTATATACATCTATATACATTGTTACCAAAGCTATATACATCTATATACATTGTTACCAAAGCTATATACATCTATATACATTGTTACCAAAGCTATATACATCTATATACATTGTTACCAAAGCTATATACATCTATATACATTGTTACCAAAGCTATATAAATCTATATACATTGTTACCAAAGCTATATAAATCTATATACATTGTTACCAAAGCTATATACATCTATATACATTGTTACCAAAGCTATATAAATCTATATACATTGTTACCAAAGCTATATAAATCTATATACATTGTTACCAAAGCTATATACATCTATATACATTGTTACCAAAGCTATATACATCTATATACATTGTTACCAAAGCTATATAAATCTATATACATTGTTACCAAAGCTATATACATCTATATACATTGTTACCAAAGCTATATACATCTATATACATTGTTACCAAAGCTATATAAATCTATATACATTGTTACCAAAGCTATATAAATCTATATACATTGTTACCAAAGCTATATAAATCTATATACATTGTTACCAAAGCTATATAAATCTATATACATTGTTACCAAAGCTATATAAATCTATATACATTGTTACCAAAGCTATATAAATCTATATACATTGTTACCAAAGCTATATAAATCTATATACATTGTTACCAAAGCTATATAAATCTATATACATTGTTACCAAAGCTATATAAATCTATATACATTGTTACCAAAGCTATATAAATCTATATACATTGTTACCAAAGCTATATAAATCTATATACATTGTTACCAAAGCTATATAAATCTATATACATTGTTACCAAAGCTATATAAATCTATATACATTGTTACCAAAGCTATATAAATCTATATACATTGTTACCAAAGCTATATACATCTATATACATTGTTACCAAAGCTATATACATCTATATACATTGTTACCAAAGCTATATAAATCTATATACATTGTTACCAAAGCTATATAAATCTATATACATTGTTACCAAAGCTATATATATCTATATACATTGTTACCAAAGCTATATAAATCTATATACATTGTTACCAAAGCTATATACATCTATATACATTGTTACCAAAGCTATATACATCTATATACATTGTTACCAAAGCTATATAAATCTATATACATTGTTACCAAAGCTATATAAATCTATATACATTGTTACCAAAGCTATATAAATCTATATACATTGTTACCAAAGCTATATAAATCTATATACATTGTTACCAAAGCTATATAAATCTATATACATTGTTACCAAAGCTATATAAATCTATATACATTGTTACCAAAGCTATATAAATCTATATACATTGTTACCAAAGCTATATAAATCTATATACATTGTTACCAAAGCTATATAAATCTATATACATTGTTACCAAAGCTATATAAATCTATATACATTGTTACCAAAGCTATATAAATCTATATACATTGTTACCAAAGCTATATAAATCTATATACATTGTTACCAAAGCTATATAAATCTATATACATTGTTACCAAAGCTATATAAATCTATATACATTGTTACCAAAGCTATATAAATCTATATACATTGTTACCAAAGCTATATAAATCTATATACATTGTTACCAAAGCTATATAAATCTATATACATTGTTACCAAAGCTATATAAATCTATATACATTGTTACCAAAGCTATATAAATCTATATACATTGTTACCAAAGCTATATACATCTATATACATTGTTACCAAAGCTATATACATCTATATACATTGTTACCAAAGCTATATACATCTATATACATTGTTACCAAAGCTATATACATCTATATACATTGTTACCAAAGCTATATACATCTATATACATTGTTACCAAAGCTATATACATCTATATACATTGTTACCAAAGCTATATAAATATATATACATTGTTACCAAAGCTATATAAATATATATACATTGTTACCAAAGCTATATACATCTATATACATTGTTACCAAAGCTATATAAATCTATATACATTGTTACCAAAGCTATATAAATCTATATACATTGTTACCAAAGCTATATAAATATATATACATTGTTACCAAAGCTATATAAATATATATACATTGTTACCAAAGCTATATACATCTATATACATTGTTACCAAAGCTATATAAATCTATATACATTGTTACCAAAGCTATATACATCTATATACATTGTTACCAAAGCTATATACATCTATATACATTGTTACCAAAGCTATATAAATCTATATACATTGTTACCAAAGCTATATACATCTATATACATTGTTACCAAAGCTATATACATCTATATACATTGTTACCAAAGCTATATAAATCTATATACATTGTTACCAAAGCTATATACATCTATATACATTGTTACCAAAGCTATATAGAGCTATATACATTGTTACCAAAGCTATATACATCTATATACATTGTTACCAAAGCTATATACATCTATATACATTGTTACCAAAGCTATATAAATCTATATACATTGTTACCAAAGCTATATACATCTATATACATTGTTACCAAAGCTATATACATCTATATACATTGTTACCAAAGCTATATACATCTATATACATTGTTACCAAAGCTATATAAATCTATATACATTGTTACCAAAGCTATATACATCTATATACATTGTTACCAAAGCTATATAAATCTATATACATTGTTACCAAAGCTATATAAATCTATATACATTGTTACCAAAGCTATATACATCTATATACATTGTTACCAAAGCTATATAAATCTATATACATTGTTACCAAAGCTATATACATCTATATACATTGTTACCAAAGCTATATAAATCTATATACATTGTTACCAAAGCTATATAGAGCTATATACATTGTTACCAAAGCTATATAGAGCTATATACATTGTTACCAAAGCTATATACATCTATATACATTGTTACCAAAGCTATATAGAGCTATATACATTGTTACCAAAGCTATATAGAGCTATATACATTGTTACCAAAGCTATATAAATATATATACATTGTTACCAAAGCTATATAAATATATATACATTGTTACCAAAGCTATATAGAGCTATATACATTGTTACCAAAGCTATATAGAGCTATATACATTGTTACCAAAGCTATATAAATCTATATACATTGTTACCAAAGCTATATAGAGCTATATACATTGTTACCAAAGCTATATAGAGCTATATACATTGTTACCAAAGCTATATACATCTATATACATTGTTACCAAAGCTATATAGAGCTATATACATTGTTACCAAAGCTATATAGAGCTATATACATTGTTACCAAAGCTATATAAATCTATATACATTGTTACCAAAGCTATATAAATCTATATACATTGTTACCAAAGCTATATAAATCTATATACATTGTTACCAAAGCTATATAAATCTATATACATTGTTACCAAAGCTATATAAATCTATATACATTGTTACCAAAGCTATATAAATCTATATACATTGTTACCAAAGCTATATAAATCTATATACATTGTTACCAAAGCTATATAAATCTATATACATTGTTACCAAAGCTATATAAATCTATATACATTGTTACCAAAGCTATATACATCTATATACATTGTTACCAAAGCTATATACATCTATATACATTGTTACCAAAGCTATATAAATCTATATACATTGTTACCAAAGCTATATAAATCTATATACATTGTTACCAAAGCTATATACATCTATATACATTGTTACCAAAGCTATATAAATCTATATACATTGTTACCAAAGCTATATACATCTATATACATTGTTACCAAAGCTATATACATCTATATACATTGTTACCAAAGCTATATAAATCTATATACATTGTTACCAAAGCTATATAAATCTATATACATTGTTACCAAAGCTATATAAATCTATATACATTGTTACCAAAGCTATATAAATCTATATACATTGTTACCAAAGCTATATAAATCTATATACATTGTTACCAAAGCTATATAAATCTATATACATTGTTACCAAAGCTATATAAATCTATATACATTGTTACCAAAGCTATATAAATCTATATACATTGTTACCAAAGCTATATAAATCTATATACATTGTTACCAAAGCTATATAAATCTATATACATTGTTACCAAAGCTATATAAATCTATATACATTGTTACCAAAGCTATATAAATCTATATACATTGTTACCAAAGCTATATAAATCTATATACATTGTTACCAAAGCTATATAAATCTATATACATTGTTACCAAAGCTATATAAATCTATATACATTGTTACCAAAGCTATATAAATCTATATACATTGTTACCAAAGCTATATAAATCTATATACATTGTTACCAAAGCTATATAAATCTATATACATTGTTACCAAAGCTATATAAATCTATATACATTGTTACCAAAGCTATATACATCTATATACATTGTTACCAAAGCTATATACATCTATATACATTGTTACCAAAGCTATATACATCTATATACATTGTTACCAAAGCTATATACATCTATATACATTGTTACCAAAGCTATATACATCTATATACATTGTTACCAAAGCTATATACATCTATATACATTGTTACCAAAGCTATATAAATATATATACATTGTTACCAAAGCTATATAAATATATATACATTGTTACCAAAGCTATATACATCTATATACATTGTTACCAAAGCTATATAAATCTATATACATTGTTACCAAAGCTATATAAATCTATATACATTGTTACCAAAGCTATATAAATATATATACATTGTTACCAAAGCTATATAAATATATATACATTGTTACCAAAGCTATATACATCTATATACATTGTTACCAAAGCTATATAAATCTATATACATTGTTACCAAAGCTATATACATCTATATACATTGTTACCAAAGCTATATACATCTATATACATTGTTACCAAAGCTATATAAATCTATATACATTGTTACCAAAGCTATATACATCTATATACATTGTTACCAAAGCTATATACATCTATATACATTGTTACCAAAGCTATATAAATCTATATACATTGTTACCAAAGCTATATACATCTATATACATTGTTACCAAAGCTATATAGAGCTATATACATTGTTACCAAAGCTATATACATCTATATACATTGTTACCAAAGCTATATACATCTATATACATTGTTACCAAAGCTATATAAATCTATATACATTGTTACCAAAGCTATATACATCTATATACATTGTTACCAAAGCTATATACATCTATATACATTGTTACCAAAGCTATATACATCTATATACATTGTTACCAAAGCTATATAAATCTATATACATTGTTACCAAAGCTATATACATCTATATACATTGTTACCAAAGCTATATAAATCTATATACATTGTTACCAAAGCTATATAAATCTATATACATTGTTACCAAAGCTATATACATCTATATACATTGTTACCAAAGCTATATAAATCTATATACATTGTTACCAAAGCTATATACATCTATATACATTGTTACCTATATAAAGCTATATAAATCTATATACATTGTTACCAAAGCTATATAGAGCTATATACATTGTTACCAAAGCTATATAGAGCTATATACATTGTTACCAAAGCTATATACATCTATATACATTGTTACCAAAGCTATATAGAGCTATATACATTGTTACCAAAGCTATATAGAGCTATATACATTGTTACCAAAGCTATATAAATATATATACATTGTTACCAAAGCTATATAAATATATATACATTGTTACCAAAGCTATATAGAGCTATATACATTGTTACCAAAGCTATATAGAGCTATATACATTGTTACCAAAGCTATATAAATCTATATACATTGTTACCAAAGCTATATAGAGCTATATACATTGTTACCAAAGCTATATAGAGCTATATACATTGTTACCAAAGCTATATACATCTATATACATTGTTACCAAAGCTATATAGAGCTATATACATTGTTACCAAAGCTATATAGAGCTATATACATTGTTACCAAAGCTATATAAATCTATATACATTGTTACCAAAGCTATATAAATCTATATACATTGTTACCAAAGCTATATAAATCTATATACATTGTTACCAAAGCTATATAAATCTATATACATTGTTACCAAAGCTATATAAATCTATATACATTGTTACCAAAGCTATATAAATCTATATACATTGTTACCAAAGCTATATAAATCTATATACATTGTTACCAAAGCTATATAAATCTATATACATTGTTACCAAAGCTATATAAATCTATATACATTGTTACCAAAGCTATATACATCTATATACATTGTTACCAAAGCTATATACATCTATATACATTGTTACCAAAGCTATATAAATCTATATACATTGTTACCAAAGCTATATAAATCTATATACATTGTTACCAAAGCTATATACATCTATATACATTGTTACCAAAGCTATATAAATCTATATACATTGTTACCAAAGCTATATACATCTATATACATTGTTACCAAAGCTATATACATCTATATACATTGTTACCAAAGCTATATAAATCTATATACATTGTTACCAAAGCTATATAAATCTATATACATTGTTACCAAAGCTATATAAATCTATATACATTGTTACCAAAGCTATATAAATCTATATACATTGTTACCAAAGCTATATAAATCTATATACATTGTTACCAAAGCTATATAAATCTATATACATTGTTACCAAAGCTATATAAATCTATATACATTGCTATATTACCAAAGCTATATAAATCTATATACATTGTTACCAAAGCTATATAAATCTATATACATTGTTACCAAAGCTATATAAATCTATATACATTGTTACCAAAGCTATATAAATCTATATACATTGTTACCAAAGCTATATAAATCTATATACATTGTTACCAAAGCTATATAAATCTATATACATTGTTACCAAAGCTATATAAATCTATATACATTGTTACCAAAGCTATATAAATCTATATACATTGTTACCAAAGCTATATAAATCTATATACATTGTTACCAAAGCTATATAAATCTATATACATTGTTACCAAAGCTATATAAATCTATATACATTGTTACCAAAGCTATATAAATCTATATACATTGTTACCAAAGCTATATACATCTATATACATTGTTACCAAAGCTATATACATCTATATACATTGTTACCAAAGCTATATACATCTATATACATTGTTACCAAAGCTATATAAATCTATATACATCTATATACATTGTTACCAAAGCTATATACATCTATATACATTGTTACCAAAGCTATATACATCTATATACATTGTTACCAAAGCTATATAAATATATATACATTGTTACCAAAGCTATATAAATATATATACATTGTTACCAAAGCTATATACATCTATATACATTGTTACCAAAGCTATATACATCTATATACATTGTTACCAAAGCTATATAAATCTATATACATTGTTACCAAAGCTATATAAATATATATACATTGTTACCAAAGCTATATAAATATATATACATTGTTACCAAAGCTATATACATCTATATACATTGTTACCAAGCTATATAAGCTATATAAATCTATATACATTGTTACCAAAGCTATATACATCTATATACATTGTTACCAAAGCTATATACATCTATATACATTGTTACCAAAGCTATATAAATCTATATACATTGTTACCAAAGCTATATACATCTATATACATTGTTACCAAAGCTATATACATCTATATACATTGTTACCAAAGCTATATAAATCTATATACATTGTTACCAAAGCTATATACATCTATATACATTGTTACCAAAGCTATATAGAGCTATATACATTGTTACCAAAGCTATATACATCTATATACATTGTTACCAAAGCTATATACATCTATATACATTGTTACCAAAGCTATATAAATCTATATACATTGTTACCAAAGCTATATACATCTATATACATTGTTACCAAAGCTATATACATCTATATACATTGTTACCAAAGCTATATACATCTATATACATTGTTACCAAAGCTATATAAATCTATATACATTGTTACCAAAGCTATATACATCTATATACATTGTTACCAAAGCTATATAAATCTATATACATTGTTACCAAAGCTATATAAATCTATATACATTGTTACCAAAGCTATATACATCTATATACATTGTTACCAAAGCTATATAAATCTATATACATTGTTACCAAAGCTATATACATCTATATACATTGTTACCAAAGCTATATAAATCTATATACATTGTTACCAAAGCTATATAGAGCTATATACATTGTTACCAAAGCTATATAGAGCTATATACATTGTTACCAAAGCTATATACATCTATATACATTGTTACCAAAGCTATATAGAGCTATATACATTGTTACCAAAGCTATATAGAGCTATATACATTGTTACAAAGCTATATAAATATATATACAAAGCTATATAAATATATATACATTGTTACCAAAGCTATATAAATATATATACATTGTTACCAAAGCTATATAGAGCTATATACATTGTTACCAAAGCTATATAGAGCTATATACATTGTTACCAAAGCTATATAAATCTATATACATTGTTACCAAAGCTATATAGAGCTATATACATTGTTACCAAAGCTATATAGAGCTATATACATTGTTACCAAAGCTATATACATCTATATACATTGTTACCAAAGCTATATAGAGCTATATACATTGTTACCAAAGCTATATAGAGCTATATACATTGTTACCAAAGCTATATAAATATATATACATTGTTACCAAAGCTATATAAATATATATACATTGTTACCAAAGCTATATACATCTATATACATTGTTACCAAAGCTATATAAATCTATATACATTGTTACCAAAGCTATATAAATATATATACATTGTTACCAAAGCTATATAAATATATATACATTGTTACCAAAGCTATATAAATCTATATACATTGTTACCAAAGCTATATACATCTATATACATTGTTACCAAAGCTATATAAATCTATATACATTGTTACCAAAGCTATATAAATCTATATACATTGTTACCAAAGCTATATACATCTATATACATTGTTACCAAAGCTATATACATCTATATACATTGTTACCAAAGCTATATACATCTATATACATTGTTACCAAAGCTATATAAATCTATATACATTGTTACCAAAGCTATATACATCTATATACATTGTTACCAAAGCTATACCATCTATATACATTGTTACCAAAGCTATATCTATATACATTGTTACCAAAGCTATATACATCTATATACATTGTTACCAAAGCTATATACATCTATATACATTGTTACCAAAGCTATATACATCTATATACATTGTTACCAAAGCTATATAAATCTATATACATTGTTACCAAAGCTATATAAATCTATATACATATACATTGTTACCAAAGCTATATAAATCTATATACATTGTTACCAAAGCTATATACATCTATATACATTGTTACCAAAGCTATATAAATCTATATACATTGTTACCAAAGCTATATAAATATATATACATTGTTACCAAAGCTATATAAATCTATATACATTGTTACCAAAGCTATATAAATATATATACATTGTTACCAAAGCTATATAAATCTATATACATTGTTACCAAAGCTATATAAATCTATATACATTGTTACCAAAGCTATATAAATATATATACATTGTTACCAAAGCTATATAAATCTATATACATTGTTACCAAAGCTATATACATCTATATACATTGTTACCAAAGCTATATAAATCTATATACATTGTTACCAAAGCTATATATATAAATCTATATACATTGTTACCAAAGCTATATAAATCTATATACATTGTTACCAAAGCTATATACATCTATATACATTGTTACCAAAGCTATATAAATCTATATACATTGTTACCAAAGCTATATACATCTATATACATTGTTACCAAAGCTATATAAATCTATATACATTGTTACCAAAGCTATATACATCTATATACATTGTTACCAAAGCTATATACATCTATATACATTGTTACCAAAGCTATATACATCTATATACATTGTTACCAAAGCTATATAAATCTATATACTATATACATTGTTACCAAAGCTATATACATCTATATACATTGTTACCAAAGCTATATACATCTATATACATTGTTACCAAAGCTATATACATCTATATACATTGTTACCAAAGCTATATAAATCTATATACATTGTTACCAAAGCTATATACATCTATATACATTGTTACCAAAGCTATATACATCTATATACATTGTTACCAAAGCTATATACATCTATATACATTGTTACCAAAGCTATATACATCTATATACATTGTTACCAAAGCTATATACATCTATATACATTGTTACCAAAGCTATATACATCTATATACATTGTTACCAAAGCTATATAAATCTATATACATTGTTACCAAAGCTATATACATCTATATACATTGTTACCAAAGCTATATACATCTATATACATTGTTACCAAAGCTATATACATCTATATACATTGTTACCAAAGCTATATAAATCTATATACATTGTTACCAAAGCTATATACATCTATATACATTGTTACCAAAGCTATATAAATCTATATACATTGTTACCAAAGCTATATACATCTATATACATTGTTACCAAAGCTATATACATCTATATACATTGTTACCAAACCTATATACATCTATATACATTGTTACCAAAGCTATATACATCTATATACATTGTTACCAAAGCTATATACATCTATATACATTGTTACCAAAGCTATATACATCTATATACATTGTTACCAAAGCTATATACATCTATATACATTGTTACCAAAGCTATATACATCTATATACATTGTTACCAAAGCTATATACATCTATATACATTGTTACCAAAGCTATATACATCTATATACATTGTTACCAAAGCTATATAAATCTATATACATTGTTACCAAAGCTATATACATCTATATACATTGTTACCAAAGCTATATACATCTATATACATTGTTACCAAAGCTATATACATCTATATACATTGTTACCAAAGCTATATACATCTATATACATTGTTACCAAAGCTATATACATCTATATACATTGTTACCAAAGCTATATAAATCTATATACATTGTTACCAAAGCTATATACATCTATATACATTGTTACCAAAGCTATATACATCTATATACATTGTTACCAAAGCTATATACATCTATATACATTGTTACCAAAGCTATATAAATCTATATACATTGTTACCAAAGCTATATACATCTATATACATTGTTACCAAAGCTATATAAATCTATATACATTGTTACCAAAGCTATATACATCTATATACATTGTTACCAAAGCTATATACATCTATATACATTGTTACCAAAGCTATATACATCTATATACATTGTTACCAAAGCTATATACATCTATATACATTGTTACCAAAGCTATATACATCTATATACATTGTTACCAAAGCTATATACATCTATATACATTGTTACCAAAGCTATATACATCTATATACATTGTTACCAAAGCTATATACATCTATATACATTGTTACCAAAGCTATATACATCTATATACATTGTTACCAAAGCTATATACATCTATATACATTGTTACCAAAGCTATATACATCTATATACATTGTTACCAAAGCTATATAAATCTATATACATTGTTACCAAAGCTATATAAATCTATATACATTGTTACCAAAGCTATATAAATCTATATACATTGTTACCAAAGCTATATACATCTATATACATTGTTACCAAAGCTATATAAATCTATATACATTGTTACCAAAGCTATATAAATCTATATACATTGTTACCAAAGCTATATAAATCTATATACATTGTTACCAAAGCTATATACATCTATATACATTGTTACCAAAGCTATATAGAGCTATATACATTGTTACCAAAGCTATATAAATCTATATACATTGTTACCAAAGCTATATAAATATATATACATTGTTACCAAAGCTATATACATCTATATACATTGTTACCAAAGCTATATAAATATATATACATTGTTACCAAAGCTATATAGAGCTATATACATTGTTACCAAAGCTATATAAATCTATATACATTGTTACCAAAGCTATATAAATCTATATACATTGTTACCAAAGCTATATAAATCTATATACATTGTTACCAAAGCTATATAAATCTATATACATTGTTACCAAAGCTATATAAATCTATATACATTGTTACCAAAGCTATATACATCTATATACATTGTTACCAAAGCTATATAAATCTATATACATTGTTACCAAAGCTATATAAATCTATATACATTGTTACCAAAGCTATATAAATCTATATACATTGTTACCAAAGCTATATAAATCTATATACATTGTTACCAAAGCTATATAAATCTATATACATTGTTACCAAAGCTATATACATCTATATACATTGTTACCAAAGCTATATAAATCTATATAAATTGTTACCAAAGCTATATAGAGCTATATACATTGTTACCAAAGCTATATAAATCTATATATATTGTTACCAAAGCTATATAAATATATATACATTGTTACCAAAGCTATATAAATATATATACATTGTTACCAAAGCTATATAAATCTATATACATTGTTACCAGAGCTATATACATCTATATACATTGTTACCAAAGCTATATAAATCTATATACATTGTTACCAAAGCTATATAAATCTATATAAATTGTTACCAAAGCTATATAGAGCTATATATATTGTTACCAAAGCTATATAAATCTATATACATTGTTACCAAAGCTATATAAATATATATACATTGTTACCAAAGCTATATACATCTATATACATTGTTACCAAAGCTATATAAATATATATACATTGTTACCGAAGCTATATAAATATATATACATTGTTACCGAAGCTATATAAATATATATACATTGTTACCGAAGCTATATAAATATATATACATTGTTACCGAAGCTATATAAATATATATACATTGTTACCGAAGCTATATAAATATATATACATTGTTACCGAAGCTATATAAATATATATACATTGTTACCGAAGCTATATAAATATATATACATTGTTACCGAAGCTATATAAATATATATACATTGTTACCGAAGCTATATAAATATATATACATTGTTACCAAAGCTATATAGAGCTATATACATTGTTACCGAAGCTATATAAATATATATACATTGTTACCGAAGCTATATAAAGTCATGTAAAGTGTTACCAAAGCTATATACATCTATATACATTGTTACCAAAGCTATATAAATCTATATACATTGTTACCAAAGCTATATAAATCTATATACATTGTTACCAAAGCTATATAAATCTATATACATTGTTACCAAAGCTATATAAATGTCAGGATTTGGCCAGGGTTCCGGTTTTTGGTCACTAGATGCCCCCATTGTGCTTTTTGACCTTTTGTTTTCCCTTGATCCCCATTATTATTTGCACCTGTGCCTCGTTTCCCCTGATTGTATTTAAACCCCTAGTTTTCCTCAGTTATTTGCTCTGTGTTTGTATGTTAGCACCCAGCCCTAGTATTCTGTGTACTCTTGTTGATCCCGGTGGACTCTCTTATGGAATTCTGTTTTTTTGTTCTTGTTTATTTATTTTTGAGTATCTTTTGAGGCTTTTTATGCTATACCTACCACCTTGTGGATTTACCTTTTTGTCTTGGAGGATTACCTTTGTTCTTGTGGAATTCCTTTTGAGGTTGTGGAGTTACATGTTTTCCTGAAGGACTTCACTTTTTTACTTCATTAAATACACTGTCTCAAGTACTGCTGTGTCTGCCTCATCTTCTGGGTTCTGCCGAGTATTCGTGGCTCAGTTGGTTAAGTGACTGTTTCTCACTCCGGAGTCCCGGGTTCGTAACCGGGTCCTGACAGAAACACAGAGCCAAAAATGAACCCAGTGGCAGCCAGTTCCCAGGACCTTGTTGCCATGCTGTCCCACCACCAGGAGACTGTCCAACACCACGAAGCCGCCCTGGTTCAGCAAGAGGCCTTAATGGCTAGACATTCTCATCTTCTGTCGGAGATGCTGACTTCCATAAAGCAGATATCTGATTGACTTACCCCGGCAACAGTTCCCGTCCCAGTACCTCAGATTCACGTACCCATGGCAGTTAACCTCCTGGCTGAACCTTGTCTTCCACCTCCCCAACGGTTCTCAGGTGATCCAAGTGCTTGTAAAGGGTTTCTCACCCAATGTTCTCTCTCCTTCGAGCTGCAACCCTCGTCGTTCCCCACCGACCGGTCTAAGATCGCATATATCATCACCCTGCTGTCGGAAAAAGCCCTGGCCTGGGCTACTGCTTTGCGGGATGCCCATAGTTCCTGCTGTGCCAGCTACTCTGCCTTTGCTGAGGAATTCAAACGAGTGTTTCAAGGCCCAAGCAGTGGTCCTGACTCAGCCAAACAGCTCCTGACTCTCCACCAAGGTCGGCGCAGCGTGACGGACTATGCCATCCTGTTCCGCAAGGTGGCAGCAGCGAACAACGAGGCGCTCACGGTGTGCTTTCTGAAAGGCCTTTCCGACACTATCCAAGATGAACTGGCCACTCGGGAACACCGGACAATCTCGAGTCCCTGATCAAGTTGGCCTCACGCATTGACCAGCGTCTGAGAGAGAGAGAACTCAACCGCAGACCTCAAGCCCCTATCAGTCCCAGCTCCGAGTCCCCACCTTTATCCTCACTGGCTCCACCGGAACCCATGCAGATTGGACGCATCTCCCAGGCTGAGAGAGACCGCCGGATGAGGGAGCGACGCTGTCTATATTGCGGCAAACCGGGCCATTTCCGTTCCACGTGTCCCGGGCTCCAGGGAAACGCTCTGTCCCATACAGACTGGGGGGAACTGTAACGGGAAACATAACCTCCTCCCATCCGTCCAACTCCCGTCTGCTCATTCCAGTCACCCTTTCCTGGGACAACCACAAGCTTCACCTTCAAGCCTTGGTAGACTCTGGAGCCGCAGGTAACTTCATGGATGGTGTCTGGGCGAAGGAGAATGGCGTTCCCTCTGAACCTCTAAGTGACCCCATGAGGGTTACTACATTGGATGGAAGCCCTTTGGGATCTGGACTTGTCACTCATGTCACTACCTCCTTGCGACTTTCAGTTTCACAACACCAGGAATTGATGAACTTTCATTTGATCTCCTGTTCCGAGTTCCCTCTCGTCCTTGGATACCCCTGGCTTCACAGCCATAACCCTCACATCGACTGGTCTGTTGGGCACTATCAAGCAGTGGGGTCCTACATGCCAAGCTACTTGTATTTTCCCGAATTCCCCGAGTTCTACTCCCGAGTCTTTAGAATCCATCGACCTGACCCGAGTTCCCGAGTGTTACCATGACCTCAAACTGGTATTTAGCAAACAGAGGGCCACCATGCTACCACCCCATAGACCTTATGATTGCCCCATCGAACTGTTTCCAGGCACTTGCCCCCCCAGGGGTCGGATCTTTTCCCTATCTCCACCCGAACGAGCTGCTATGGATACCTACATCAAGGACGCTCTGGAAGCAGTCCTCATGCGTCCATCCACCTCCCCGGCGGGAGCAGGGTTTTCCACTTGTGGCCAAGAAAGACGGTGGATTACGTCCTTGCATCAACTACCTGGGACTCAATGGACTCAATGCCATAACCGTCCGTAACCGTTACCTGCTACCCCTTATGGCCACAGCCTTCGAGCTGCTCCAGGAAGCAGTTGTTTTCACTAAGCTTGACCTGCGGAATGCATACCATCTTGTGCGGATCAGACCTGGTGACGAGTGGAAGACCGCTTTCAACACGCCTACTGGTCACTATGAATACTTGGTGATGCCCTTCGGCATGACCAACGCCCCAGCGGTGTTCCAAGCGCTCATAAACGATGTGCTTAGGGATATGCTTAACATATTTGTGTTCGTTTACTTGGATGACATCCTCATCTTTTCGAGCTCTCTTCAAGAACACACAAAGCATGTCAGACAAGTACTCAAACGCCTCCTAGACAGCCATCTGTACGTTAAGCCGGAAAAATGTGAATTCCATTCATCCCGAGTACAATTCCTGGGATTTGTAGTGGAACCCGGTCGAGTCCAAATGGACCCCAGGAAGGTAGGGGCGGTAGCGGATTGGCCCACCCCCAAATCCGTTAAGGAAGTTCAGCGTTTCCTGGGCTTCACAAACTTTTACCGCAAGTTCATCAAGAACTTCAGCTTGGTGGCAGCCCCTCTCTCAGCTTTAACCAAGGGTGGCAATGCAAGGTTTTTGTGGGGAAGAGAAGCTGAGACGGCCTTCCAAGGACTCAAGCAGCGCGTCCTCTCTGCTCCCATCCTGATACTACCGACTACGGATGAACCGTTTGTGGTGGAGGTAGACGCCTCAGAGGTTGGTGTTGGAGCTGTCCTGTCTCAGAGGGGTGAAGACAAGAAGCTTCATCCGTGCGCTTTCTTCTCACACCGGCTTACCCCGGCTGAGAGGAACTACGATGTGGGGATCGTGAACTCCTAGCGGTTAAGATGGCATTGAAGGAATGGAGACACTGGCTCGAGGGGCTTCTCACCCGTTTCAAGTGCTTACGGACCACAAAAATCTGGAGTATATCCAGCAGGCGAAGCGGTTGAACTCTAGACAAGCTAGATGGTCTCTTTTCTTCAATCGATTCCAGTTCATCCTCACCTATCGGCCCGGGTCGAAGAATCTCAAACCGGATGCCCTGTCCCGAGTCTACGCTCCTGCCATTCGAGATGACACGGACATGCCTGTCCTTCCTGCTGCTAAGATCGTGGCTCCGATCTCGTGGCAAGTTGAGGATACCGTGAGACGAGCTCAAGCTATCGAACCGGACCAGAAAGGAGGTCCTGCCAATCGGTTGTTTGTCCCCAAGGCAGTGAGGACTCAGGTCCTTCTGTGGGGGCACTCCTCTCGCCTCACCTGTCACCCGGGCGTAGGTCGCACCTTGGAGTTCATCCAGCGTAAGTTCTGGTGGCCTACCATAAGAGAAGACGTTGCCACTTTCGTCAATGCCTGCCCCGTGTGCTGCCAGGGCAAATCTTCTCACCTCCGCCCGCAAGGACTCCTTCACCCTTTACCTGTTCCCCACAGACCCTGGTCCCATATCTCGTTGGACTTTATTACTGGCCTTCCTCCATCCCATGGCAATACTACTATCCTAGTCATAATCGACAGGTTTTCAAAGGCGGCCAGGTTCGTCCCTCTGACTAAGTTACCTTCTGCCAAGGAAACGGCTGAGTTGGTAATTAATCATGTGTTCCGAGTCTTCGGCATTCCTCAAGATATGGTTTGTGACAGAGGTTCCCAGTTCGCCTCTAGGTTTTGGAAGGGTCCTGACAATAAAGTCATGTAAAGTGTTACCAAAGCTATATAGAGCTATTTAAATAATGTCTGTATAGAATCTTTCTGAGGAACACGAAGGGGGATGCTGCTCACTGATTTGTTACTGATTTGTTACTCAGCAGTACTTTTATACTATACTATACTATACTAATATACAATACTATACTGTACTATACTATACCATACTAGTGTTCAAAGGATTTGTCTGAGGAACATGAAGGGGGATGCTGCTCACTGATTTTTTACCACTCAGCAGTACTTTTATACTATGCTATACGACTATACTATACTATACTATACTAATATACAATACTATAATGTACTATACTATACCATACTAGTGTTCAAAGGATTTGTCTGAGGAACATGAAGGGGGATGCTGCTCACTGATTTGTTACCAGTCAGCAGTACTTTTATACTATACTATACTATACTATACTATACTATACTATACGACTATACTATACTATACTATACGACTATACTATACTATACGACTATACTATACTATACGACTATACTATACGACTATACTATACTATACTATACTATACTATACTATACTATACGACTATACTATACTATACTATATGACTATACTATACGACTATACTATACGACTATACTATACTATACTATACTATACTAATATACAATACTATACTGTACTATACTATACCATACTAGTGTTCAAAGGATTTGTCTGAGGAACATGAAGGGGGATGCTGCTCACTGATTTGTTACTCAGCAGTACTTTTATACTATACTATACTATACTAATATACAATACTATACTGTACTATACTATACCATACTAGTGTTCAAAGGATTTGTCTGAGGAACATGAAGGGGGATGCTGCTCACTGATTTGTTACCAGTCAGCAGTACTTTTATACTATACTATACTATACTATATGACTATACTATACTATACTAATATACAATACTATACTGTACTATACTATACCATACTAGTGTTCAAAGGATTTGTCTGAGGAACATGAAGGGGGATGCTGCTCTCTGATTTGTTACCAGTCAGCAGTACTTTTCTACTATACTATACTATACTAATATACAATACTATACTGTACTATACTATACCATACTAGTGTTCAAAGGATTTGTCTGAGGAACATGAACGGGGATGCTGCTCACTGATTTGTTACTCAGCAGTACTTTTATACTATACTATACTAATATACAATACTATACTGTACTATACTATACCATACTAGTGTTCAAAGGATTTGTCTGAGGAACATGAAGGGGGATGCTGCTCACTGATTTGTTACCAGCAGTACTTTTCTTGTTAATGAATTTTTAATATCCTTAATGACAGCAGAAGAATGATGTCATTACCGGATGAAGTTTGGAAAACGCTGACTTCAACTCTTTTGGTGGGCAGACTATTTTAATAGTAATTTAATATAGATTAACACATCATCTTAATGAGCAGGATGCCTTCAAGGGGGCTATCATATAATATCCATTTTCTATAGCTTCCTGAATCCCATACTGAAGTTTGGACTTTGAGGGGAGGTTTTCATGGCCTTGAAAAAAAACTCTTGTTTTGGGTCATTAGCTAAGGGGTGGATCAATATTTCGACTGCTGGACCAACCTTCGCATGCTGGACCAACCTTCGCATGCTGGACCAACCTTCGCATGCTGGACAAACCTTCGACTGATGGACCAACCTTCGCATGCTGGACCAACCTTCGCATGCTGGACCAACCTTCGCATGCTGGACCAACCTTCGCATGCTGGACCAACCTTCGCATGCTGGACCAACCTTCGCATGCTGGACCAACCTTCGCATGCTGGACCAACCTTCGCATGCTGGACCAACCTTCGCATGTTGAAGTGGTCTTAAGGACCTGGGCTTTTTAGTCTGTCATGCGTACACATACAACCCTCCTGGTGTTTACACTACATTTACATAATGTGATATAAACAGCCCCCCCCCCGCCCCCCTATACCTCCCTAACACCCACTTAGGGTTCATAGGGCCAGATAAGGTGTCTTTTTCCTATTGTAAACACCTTCCAACTGCCCCTGAACAACATAACAAAGCCATTATTGAGGCTGGTAGACAAGACAGAGGACATCTTATAACTGACAGGCTCTACTGTATGGCTGTCAACTAACTGCAATGCATCTCATTCCATTAGGGACATCACCATACCAGTGGCTATAACTACCGGATCTGTCTTAACCTTTTACGGCAGCGAGCTAAATCAGGGTCACACAGAGTGTTTCTGGGTAGTCTTAAAGAAATCTACTTTAAAACAAAAGTATACACCTCACACACATGGTTATGGACATTAAAATAAAGGAGACACCTGTATCATGACAGATATAGAGTTTAAATGGATTACATTTTGGGTTTGCATCCCAATATTACTAAAGATATTACCGTCTAGCATTGAAACACCGGATTTTTGGTGCATTTTTTTAAACAATGTTTATTAATTATGACATAGTGAGAAATGGTAATAACATTCCACCCATGAGGTCACTGCAGGAAATGGGTACTATTCTATGGATCTATGGATCTATTCTATGGATCTATGGATCTATTCTATGGATCTATGGATCTATTCTATGGATCTATGGATCTATTCTATGGATCTATGGATCTATTCTATGGATCTATGGATCTATTCTATGGGTCTATTGATCTCTTCTATGGATCTATGGATCTATTCTATGGATCTATAATTTGTCAATAAAGTGTAGTTGTTCTGCTGCTCTTCCTGATTCAGATAATGGACGATAGCTAGCTGACGTCCAGGGAATGCACCCTAATGTCCACACATAGTGACCCCATGTAGACCTGTCATCTCCTAGACTGAGGAGAGAGAGTGACCCCATGTAGACCTGTCATCTCCTAGACTGAGGAGAGAGAGTGATCCCATGTAGACCTATCATCTCCTAGACTGAGGAGAGAGACCGTACAGACCTGTCATCTCCTAGACTGAGGAGAGAGAGTGACCCCATGTAGACCTGTCATCTCCTAGACTGAGTAGAGAGAGTGACCCCATGTAGACCTGTCATCTCCTAGACTGAGGAGAGAGAGTGACCCCATGTAGACCTGTCATCTCCTAGACTGAGTAGAGAGAGTGACCCCATGTAGACCTGTCATCTCCTAGACTGAGGAGAGAGAGTGACCCCATGTAGACCTGTCATCTCCTAGACTGAGGAGAGAGAGTGACCCCATGTAGACCTATCATCTCCTAGACCGAGGAGAGAGAGTGACCCCATGTAGACCTGTCATCTCCTAGACTGAGGAGAGAGAGTGACCCCATGTAGACCTGTCATCTCCTACACTGTACCGACCTGTCATCTCCTAGACTGAGGAGAGAGAGTGACACCGTACAGACCTGTCATCTCCTGGACTGAGAAGAGAGACCGTACAGACCTGTCATCTCCTGGACTGAGAAGAGAGAGTGACACCGTACAGACCTGTCATCTCCTGGACTGAGAAGAGAGACCGTACAGACCTGTCATCTCCTGGACTGAGAAGAGAGACCGTACAGACCTGTCATCTCCTGGACTAAGAAGAGAGACCGTACAGACCTGTCATCTCCTGGACTAAGAAGAGAGACCGTACAGACCTGTCATCTCCTGGACTAAGAAGAGAGACCGTACAGACCTGTCATCTCCTGGACTAAGAAGAGAGACCGTACAGACCTGTCATCTCCTGGACTAAGAAGAGAGACCGTACAGACCTGTCATCTCCTGGACTAAGAAGAGAGACCGTACAGACCTGTCATCTCCTGGACTGAGAAGAGAGACCGTACAGACCTGTCATCTCCTGGACTGAGAAGAGAGACCGTACAGACCCGTCATCTCCTGGACTGAGAAGAGAGACCGTACAGACCTGTCATCTCCTGGACTGAGAAGAGAGACCGTACAGACCCGTCATCTCCTGGACTGAGAAGAGAGACCGTACAGACCTGTCATCTCCTGGACTGAGAAGAGAGACCGTACAGACCCGTCATCTCCTGGACTGAGAAGAGAGACCGTACAGACCCGTCATCTCCTGGACTGAGAAGAGAGAGCAGTAATAATACAGAGGATAGAGAATTAACATTGTGTCCTCCTGGTAATTTACTTACTGGACCTTGTGTGCTGCTGAAGTGTGAATCAATTTGTAAAGGATAGTTAAATCTCTATAACTACCTCCCCCCCTTTCTTCACACATGACTATCAGCTATTAAAAATGAAAGGGAAAAAAATCCCGTGGCGTCTTATGAGGATGATGATCAGGGGGAAGGAGGATAAAACGATAAGGTGGTTTGCTCTCTTTAACCCTCCTCTCTGAACGGCCAACCTCTCCCTTTCTACTGTCTATATACGCTCCAAATAAATAGATAAGTAGCGAAATAAATAAACCAATGAGTGAATAAAACAAGCTGGATCGGAGAGGGTGTGTGCACTGTTAAGATTACTGATGTCCCTTGGCAAAATGTTTGATCGTATTCATTTGAAGGAAGGGTTTTTATTTTATTGATAAAACCCAGAGGCACTAAAAGGAACAGGCAATGATTAATGTCCCTCTCAGAAAAAGAAATTATATGGAATAAATTAAACTACTGCGGCAGCAAATTGAAAAATAAGGATGTAAATGAGGTTTGAATACTTAATATTTTATAAAGAAAAATAGTCAATGAGGCCCAAAAATTATGAAGGATTGCCAAAGAAACACAATATTAACTCTAATGACCGAGGCTAGATTTTCTGTACTGTCAGAGTGTACCTGTCACAACTGATTTTCTACCAAGGAAATGAAAAATGAGGGATGCTACATGAAGTAATTGAAAATAACTAAGAACCCAGTTCACAATGTAAAAAAATGAAGAATAGTGGAACACAGAAGGGCTGGCACTGAGGAATTAGGATTCAGTGAGGTTTAGACTTTACACTTGCTCTGTAATACACATTACAGCCATGGTTGGGTCTATTGCTCAAAAGTCATTAGTATTTAGCACCTAAAGAATGCCACTTTTGACATGTCGCTATGCTATACCAATTAACAATTAAGGGTATTTGGCCGAGGAAAGATACAAACCAATACTTTTAATCTCAAGAAAATTCTGTGTCATGAATATTCCATAGACTTTGTTCATGCAGGTTAATTATTATTATTTTTTAATTGTTTTGTATTTTGATATGCAGTCTTTTAAACCTTTTTTTGAGTCAGTGCTTGGGCACTACTACATCTCATGTCATTACAACACAGAATCAGTGCTTGGGCACTACTACATCAGTCATGTCACCACAACACAGAATCCAGTGCTTGGGCACTACTACATCAGTCATGTCACCACAACACAGAATCCAGTGCTTGGGCACTACTACATCAGTCATGTCACCACAACACAGAATCCAGTGCTTGGGCACTACTACATCAGTCATGTCACCACAACACAGAATCCAGTGCTTGGGCACTACTACATCAGTCATGTCACCACAACACAGAATCCAGTGCTTGGGCACTACTACATCAGTCATGTCACCACAACACAGAATCCAGTGCTTGGGCACTACTACATCAGTCATGTCACCACAACACAGAATCCAGTGCTTGGGCACTACTACATCAGTCATGTCACCACAACACAGAATCCAGTGCTTGGGCACTACTACATCAGTCATGTCACCACAACACAGAATCCAGTGCTTGGGCACTACTACATCAGTCATGTCACCACAACACAGAATCCAGTGCTTGGGCACTACTACATCAGTCATGTCACCACAGCACAGAATCCAGTGATTGGGCACTACTACATCAGTCATGTCACCACAACACAGAATCCAGTGCTTGGGCACTACTACATCAGTCATGTCACCACAACACAGAATCCAGTGCTTGGGCACTACTACATCAGTCATGTCACCACAACACAGAATCCAGTGGTTGGGCACTACTACATCAGTCATGTCACCACAACACAGAATCCAGTGCTTGGGCACTACTACATCAGTCATGTCACCACAACACAGAATCCAGTGCTTGGGCACTACTACATCAGTCATGTCACCACAACACAGAATCCAGTGCTTGGGCACTACTACATCAGTCATGTCACCACAACACAGAATCCAGTGCTTGGGCACTACTACATCAGTCATGTCACCACAACACAGAATCCAGTGCTTGGGCACTACTACATCAGTCATGTCACATGTCACAACACAGAATCCAGTGCTTGGGCACTACTACATCAGTCATGTCACCACAACACAGAATCCAGTGCTTGGGCACTACTACATCAGTCATGTCACCACAACACAGAATCCAGTGCTTGGGCACTACTACAGTGGTTGGTCAGTCATGTCACCACAACACAGAATCCAGTGCTTGGGCACTACTACATCAGTCATGTCACCACAACACAGAATCCAGTGCTTGGGCACTACTACATCAGTCATGTCACCACAACACAGAATCCAGTGCTTGGGCACTACTACATCAGTCATGTCACCACAACACAGAATCCAGTGGTTGGGCACTACTACATCAGTCATGTCACCACAACACAGAATCCAGTGGTTGGGCACTACTACATCAGTCATGTCACCACAACACAGAATCCAGTGCTTGGGCACTACTACATCAGTCATGTCACCACAACACAGAATCCAGTGCTTGGGCACTACTACATCAGTCATGTCACCACAACACAGAATCCAGTGGTTGGGCACTACTACATCAGTCATGTCACCACAACACAGAATCCAGTGCTTGGGCACTACTCACTACAACACAGAACATCAGTCATGTCACCACAACACAGAATCCAGTGGTTGGGCACTACTACATCAGTCATGTCACCACAACACAGAATCCAGTGATTGGGCACTACTACATCAGTCATGTCACCACAACACAGAATCCAGTGGTTGGGCACTACTACATCAGTCATGTCACCACAACACATAATCCAGTGGTTGGGCACTACTACATCAGTCATGTCACCACAACACAGAATCCAGTGCTTGGGCACTACTACATCAGTCATGTCACCACAACACAGAATCCAGTGCTTGGGCACTACTACATCAGTCATGTCACCACAACACAGAATCCAGTGCTTGGGCACTACTACATCAGTCATGTCACCACAACACAGAATCCAGTGGTTGGGCACTACTACATCAGTCATGTCACCACAACACAGAATCCAGTGCTTGGGCACTACTACATCAGTCATGTCACTACAACACAGAATCCAGTGCTTGGGCACTACTACACCAGTCATGTCACCACAACACAGAATCCAGTGCTTGGGCACTACTACATCAGTCATGTCACTTGGGCACTACTACATCAGTCATGTCACCACAACACAGAATCCAGTGCTTGGGCACTACTACATCAGTCATGTCACCACAACACAGAATCCAGTGCTTGGGCACTACTACATCAGTCATGTCACCACAACACAGAATCCAGTGCTTGGGCACTACTACATCAGTCATGTCACCACAACACAGAATCCAGTGCTTGGGCACTACTACATCAGTCATGTCACCACAGCACAGAATCCAGTGCTTGGGCACTACTACATCAGTCATGTCACCACAACACAGAATCCAGTGCTTGGGCACTACTACATCAGTCATGTCACCACAACACAGAATCCAGTGCTTGGGCACTACTACATCAGTCATGTCACCACAACACAGAATCCAGGGACAGACAGCAAACTGCACCCCAAAAAAAACATGGTCGTCCTTATTTTCTATGACCCATACAATACTCTGGGTGATATGTAGGCCAGTGATCCCTTAAGACGAGAGTAAAGAGCTTGATATGTAAACCAAGCAGCTGATGTTACATGGTGATTTACAGGGTCCCTCCCAGACATCACAGTACATCTCCTTCCCTGCTGAACAGCCCCAGTTAGGAACACAGCCCTGTACCGACAGTTGGAGCACATTGGATTTTATACCCCACCAGTTTTTATTATAGCAGTCTTCTGGTGGCATGGTATGCTGTATTTCAGTGCAAAAACACCCTCATAATAGTAGGGGGTGATGGGAGTGGGGGGAGGGTGTATTAAAATCAAACCACATGCCCCCCTGTGTGCTTCTTCCCCTCCTCTCTGTTTCCTCTCTTCTATCCCTCCTCCCTCCTCTCCCTGCTCCCTCCCTCCTTTCTTTCCTCCCTCCTACCTCTCATCACTCCTCTCCCTCCTCCCTCCTCCCTCCTCTCCCTTCTCCCTCCTCTCTCCTCTCTCTCCTCCCCCCTCCCCTCTCTCCTCCCTCCTCTCCCTTCTCCCTCCTCTCTCTCTCTCCTCCCTCTCTCTCCTCTCTCCCCCCCTCTCTCCTCCCTCCTCTCCCTTCTCCCTCCTCTCTCCTCTCTCTCCTCCCCCTCTCTCCTCTCTCTCCTCCTCCCCTCTCTCCTCCCTCCTCTCCTTCCTTCCTCCTCCCCACCCTAAAAAAGACACCACTGTTGTTGTCCTCAGAGATGAAGCATATCGTCAGTCTCTTGACATACCATCTGCATCTCCTCCACCCCTCCCTGAGATTAAGTAAGGTAGGGTAACCAAGCCGCCACACACAGGGTTTAAACATCTGTGCCGGGCTGCTGTAAAGTGATACTGAGGAGTTATAATTAAAGGTTCCGACTGAGGGAACAGTGTTTAATGTCGAGCACCCCTCTGCTATCCATCTGAAGTAATGGGGTGCGATGCCAGCACCCCTCCTGCACCCCTCTCACACTCATCTACGCTCTGGAAGGCCCCACCTCTGGGAGAGGGCGTGGCTCTGGAAGGCCCCACCTCTGGGAGAGGGCGTGGCTCTGGAAGGCACCACCTCTGGGTTTATTCAATACAACCACGGCCAACTCCATGCGCAGAGAAAGACTGACAGCTTTAATACAATTATCATCCATTTTTTTAATGTGTATTTGTATGTTATCCAGGGAAGTCCCATTGAGACCAACGTCTCTTTTTCAAAGGAGTTCTGCTTCACAAAAAAATCTGAAAACAACCGCAAGTAGTCAATAACGAATAAGTGACTCAATTATATCACAACCGTAATACAATCATCCTCCAATTAATGTCCCAACGTCATTATTTTATCACACAAAAGAAAAGATTATTCGTGCTTTTACACCTGCATTGTTTGCTGTTTGGGGTTTTAGGCTGGGTTTCTGTACAGCACTTTGAGATATCAGCTGATGTACGAAGGGCTATATAAATACATTTGATTTGATTTGATTTTGATTTGAATGTCAAATGTGCTCTCTTTGATCATGTCCAACAGAGTTTCTGAATAGCAGTAACATCTTGAGAACACAGTGAGTGATGGACATGTGCTTCCCCTCATGGTTGATGTAGAATGAAACGCCAGGCAGTAATAATAGATTCCAGAGGGATTTAATTGAGGAGCAGTTGAGGATGATGAGGAAGAGCCTCTCTAATGGCCCTGTGATGACTAATAGAATATGTTTGAACTGGATGACCTTTCAGATGACAGTCAAAGACAAATATACATCACAACGTTGTATATCAACCAACGTGACACACCACATTCTAAATCACAGGCAGTAACCACTGAACTGGCACCACATTCTAAATCACAGGCAGTAAACCGTCTGAACTGGCACCACATTCTAAATCACAGGCAGTAACCGCCTGAACTGGCACCACATTCTAAATCACAGGCAGTAACCGTCTGAACTGGCACCACATTCTAAATCACAGGCAGTAACCGTCTGAACTGGCACCACATTCTAAATCACAGGCAGTAACCGTCTGAACTGGCACCACATTCTAAATCACAGGCAGTAACCGTCTGAACTGGCACCACATTCTAAATCACAGGCAGAAACCGCCTGAACTCGCACCACATTCTAAATCACAGGCAGTAACCGTCTGAACTGGCACCACATTCTAAATCACAGGCAGTAACCGTCTGAACTGGCACCACATTCTAAATCACAGGCAGTAGCCGTCTGAACTGGCACCACATTCTAAATCACAGGCAGTAGCCGCCTGAACTGGCACCACATTCTAAATCACAGGCAGTAACCGCCTGAACTGGCACCACATTCTAAATCACAGGCAGTAGCTGTCTGAACTGGCACCACATTCTAAATCACAGGCAGTAACCGTCTGAACTCGCACCATTCTAAATCACAGGCAGTAACCGTCTGAACTCGCACCACATTCTAAATCACAGGCAGTAACCGTCTGAACTGAACTAAATCACAGGCACTGAACTGGCACCACATTCTAAATCACAGGCAGTAGCCGTCTGAACTGGCACCACATTCTAAATCACAGGCAGTAACCGTCTGAACTGGCACCACATTCTAAATCACAGGCAGTAACCGTCTGAACTCGCACCACATTCTAAATCACAGGCAGTAACCGTCTGAACTGGCACCACATTCTAAATCACAGGCAGTAACCGTCTGAACTCGCACCACATTCTAAATCACAGGCAGAAACTGTCTGAACTGGCACCACATTCTAAATCACAGGCAGTAGCCGTCTGAACTCGCACCACATTCTAAATCACAGGCAGTAACCGTCTGAACTCGCACCACATTCTAAATCACAGGCAGTAACCGTCTGAACTGGCACCACATTCTAAATCACAGGCAGTAGCCGTCTGAACTGGCACCACATTCTAAATCACAGGCAGTAACCGTCTGAACTGGCACCACATTCTAAATCACAGGCAGAAACCGTCTGAACTGGCACCACATTCTAAATCACAGTAACCGCTGAACTGGCACCACATTCTAAATCACAGGCAGTCTGAACTGGCACCACATTCTAAATCACAGGCAGTAACCGTCTGAACTGGCACCACATTCTAAATCACAGGCAGTAACCGTCTGAACTGGCACCACATTCTAAATCACAGGCAGAAACGTCTGAACTGGCTGAACTGGCACCACATTCTAAATCACAGGCAGTAACCGTCTGAACTGGCACCACATTCTAAATCACAGGCAGTAACCGTCTGAACAGGCACCACATTCTAAATCACAGGCAGTAACCGTCTGAACTGGCACCACATTCTAAATCACAGGCAGTAACCATCTGAACTGGCACCACATTCTAAATCACAGGCAGTAACCGTCTGAACTGGCACCACATTCTAAATCACAGGCAGTAACCGTCTGAACTGGCACCACATTCTAAATCACAGGCAGCACCACATTCTAAATAACCGTCTGAACTGGCACCACATTCTAAATCACAGGCAGTAACCGTCTGAACTGGCACCACATTCTAAATCACAGGCAGTAACCGTCTGAACTGGCACCACATTCTAAATCACAGGCAGTAACCGTCTGAACTGGCACCACATTCTAAATCACAGGCAGTAACCGTCTGAACTGGCACCACATTCTAAATCACAGGCA